>NC_029790.2:108159480-108172324 GCF_000816755.2 Arachis ipaensis | reverse complement strand
AGATCCTGAACCGGGATGATGGGACGGTAGATGCGGTCCCCCTACAGACTCGTCCTCCTTCACCTCGGGATGCTGCTACTGGGAAGTCTTTGGATTCTCTATGATTATTTTTGTGTATAGCCCGGCCTGTGGGCTTTGAACTCTTTTGTTTTGTAGTGTGTAGTCTTGACTTCTGGATACTCTAGTTGCTTTTTTAGCAACCTTTATTTTGAAAAAACAAAGGTAGTTTTTCAAGCCTCTTAGGGTCGACTTCAGGTGGCCTCTTGAGTCTTGTTATTATAGTAACTTTTTTGTGATATGCTTATCGGTTGCTTGCTTAGTATTTTCCAGGCATCTTTAAGGTATTGGAATCTTGTTTTCCCACCTCTTTTGATTGCCTTTGTGCTTTCATATTTGTAGATTGATTGAGGTTATGGCTTTTTGGGTCCGATTCAAGTTCCCTCATGGCGCATACCTTCTGTCGATCGATCTCCTTGTGAGTAACCCCTTGGGGTTCGCTTTTGATGATCCTGTAGCTTTTGGTCCGACTTCTGCATGTCGGTCTCTTTTAAGTTATTTCTTAGTAATCCATTTTGTTCGGACTTTGTCAGGTCTCTTTTTATGGATTACGTATTTATAACTTTTGGTAGCTTGATTGGGCCGACTTTGTCATTTCGGTCCCTTCTGAGTCATTTTTAGTAATTCTCTTTTTCAGGGCTGGTCAGGCCTCTTTCTTAGGGATTTACTTTTTATAACTTTTGTCATAGTCGACTGGTCCGACTTCTTTATGTCGGTCCATCTTTAAGTTATTTCTAGCAACCCATTTTTATTATGACCTCGTCAGGTCCTTTCTTATAGATCACTTTTGATAACTTCTTGCATTTAATCTGTTTTGTCACTTTTCATCTTTGCCGATTTCGTAGAAATTGAGCTTGATCCTCGCTTGGTCAACCTTTGATGAATTCGGTTTTCATCTTTGTTGGCCTTTATTGTGATCGGGCAGCGAATTTGGTTTTCACTTTTGCCGATCTGTAGCTTTATAATCGGGCGATGAAATTTTGCATTTCAGATTAATGCGTCTTGATAAAGGATTTATAGAAAATCTGAAAAAACTTTATTCAAAATAGAAAATATGCTAATATATACATGTGGGAGTTTTACCCCCCTTAAGTTAGGTATTTCATGGATCTTGGCTTGGTGCCTCGTTAAAACCTTTTTAAGGAAACAGAGTGCACCTCATCCCAAGATCTTTATTACCTCATAACTGTAGTACCTCCTTAAGTTGCAGGCGTGCCATGACCTTGGGAGCTCTTGTCCTTCTAGTTTGGATAGCTTGTAGTACTTCTATGACTCGGTAGGGACCCTTCCAGTTTGTTGCCAGCTTTCCTTCTCCCAGTCGAGTTGTTCCAATGTCATTTCGGATTAGGACGAGGTCATTCTTGGCAAAGCCTCGCGGCACTACCTTTTGATTGTATCTTGAAGCCATTCGACGTTTTAATGCCTCTTCCCTGATCCGAGCTCTTTCTCAAATTTTTGGAAGTAGGTCGAGTTCTTCCCTTTGAAGTTGGGAGTTGGCCTCTTCACTGTAGTTGATCACTCTGGGCGATCCTTCTTCGACCTCCACTGGGATCATTGCCTCAATTCCGTAAGCTAATCAAAATGGTGATTCCTTTGTGGTGGAGTGTGGAGTTGTCCGATATGCCCATAGGACTTGCGGGAGCTCTTCAGTCTAGGCTCCCTTTGCATCCTGTAATCTCTGTTTTAACCCGGCTAATGTGACTTTGTTAGCAGCTTCTGCTTGTCCATCGGCCTGGGGGTGTTCTACGGATGTGAATTGGTGTTTTATATTCAGATCGGCCACCAATTTTCTGAAGCCTGCATCTATAAATTGAGTGCCACTGTCTGTGGTGATGGAGTATGGAACCCTAAACCTTGTGACAATATTTCTATATAGGAATTTTTGACTTCTTTGAGCAGTGGCGTTAGCTACGGGTTCCGCCTCAATCCATTTTGTGAAATAGTCTACCCCCACAATGAGGAATTTGACTTGTCCAGATCCTTGAGGGAAAGGACCGAGAAGGTCGAGTCCCCATTTTGCGAATGGCCAGGGTGAGGTTATGCTGATAAGCTCATCTGGTGGGGCATATAAAAGTTGGCATGTTTCTGACATGGTGGACATGTCTTTACGAATTCTGTTGCTTCTTTTGTAGAGTCGGCCAATAGAATCCGGCCCGGAGTACCTTTTTGGTAAGAGCCTGTGCTCCGAGATGGTTGCCACAGATGACACTGTATACTTCTTCTAAAACTTCCTTTGTGTTGGAAGTCGGCACACATTTAATAGTGGTGTTGAAATCCCTCTCTTGTATAGAGTATTGTTTATGATGGTGTAGTATTGTGCCTCCCGTTTTAACTTCTTTGCCTCCTTCTTATCTGTAGGGAGTGTTTCTATTTTGAGGTAGTTAATTATGGGAGTCATCCATCCTTGATCCAGACCTGTTATGGCTAGGACCTTTTCTTCTTCCGAGATTGACGGGTTTTGCAGTATTTTCTGGATGAGGCTTCTATTGTTGCCCCCTGGTTTGGTGCTGGCTAGTTTTGAGAGTGCATCAGCTTGAGCATTCTGTTCCCGAGGTATGTGGCGGACCTTATATTCCCTGAGTTGTCCGAGCTGTTCCCTGATTTTGTCCAAGTACTTTTTCATGGTGGGATCCTTGGCTTGGTAGTTCCCTGTTATTTGTGAGGTGACTACTTGTGAGTCACTGAAGATGATAAGCTTTTGAGCTCCAACCTCCTTAGCCAGCTTCAAACCAGCTAGTAGTGCCTCATATTCAGCCTGGTTGTTTGAAGCAGGGAACCCGAATTTGAGGGAAAGTTTGATTTGGGTTCCCTGATCGCTTTCTATTATCACGCCCGTGCCACTTCTGGTTTTGTTTGAGGAACCATCTACATAGAGATTCCATTCTGTTGGAATTTCTGGGGTGTCCGTAAACTCTGCAATGAAGTCGGCCAGATACTGTGACTTGATGGCTGTTCGAGCTTCATACTGAAGGTCAAATTCGGACAACTCGACTGCTCATTGCAAGATTTTTCCTGCTAAGTCTATTTTCTGCAAAATGCCTTTTATGGGCTGGTTGGTCCGAACCCTGATGATGTGGGCTTGGAAATATGGGCGAAGTCGTCGAGATGTTAGTATGAGAGCATAGGTGAATTTTTCTATTTTTTGATAGTTCAGTTCGGACCCTTGTAGTGCTTTGCTGATGAAGTATATAGGTTGTTGTTCACTGTCGTCTTCTCAGACCAGTGCTGAGGCTACTGCTCGATTTCCTACTGCGAGGTACAATACAAGTGATTCTCCTTCCCGTGGCCTGAGTTAGAATAGGTGGTTGTCCCAGAAATCTTTTGAAATTTTTGAAGGCTTGCTCGCACTCCATCGTCTATTCAAACATTTTTCCCTTCCTTAGAGTGGCGTAGAAAGGGAGAGATCTTATTGCCGATCCAGCTAAAAATCTAGACAAGGCTACCAATCTTTCATTGAGTTGCTATACCTCTTTGATACAAGTCGGGGTCTTCATGTCGAGTATGGCCCGACATTTATCCGAATTTACCTCGATTCCTCTTTGTGTGAGCATAAAACCCAAGAATTTTCCAGCTTCTACTGCGAAGGTGTATTTTGCAGGATTAAGCCGCATGCCATGCCTTCTTATAGTGTCGAATACTTGGGTGAGGTCGGACAGTAACGACTCTTCACTTTGTGTCTTTATTAACATGTCATCCACGTAGACTTCCATGATTTTCCCGATGTGGTCCGCGAAGACCTTATTCATTAATCGTTGATAAGTGGCTCCTGCATTCTTGAGTCCAAATGGCATGACGATGTAGTAGTAGTTTGCTTTCGGGGTTAAGAATGAAGTTTTTTCTTGATCAGGTGGGTACATCGGGATTTGATTGTATCCCGAATATAAACGAGAGGTATTTGTATCCGGAGGAGACATCCACCAGAGCATCGATACTTGGGAGTGCATAAAGATCTTTTGGGCAGGCTTTGTTGAGATCAGTGTAGTCGGTGCACATGTGCCACTTCCCATTTGATTTTTTCACCAAGACGACGTTAGCTAGCCATAGTGGGTACTTGACTTCTCTTATGAATCCTGCCTCTAGTAGAGCTTGTACCTGTTCTTCCACAGCTTGGGATCATTCTGGTCCGAGCTTTCTACATCTCTGCTGTACTGGCCGAGATCCTGGGTAAACTGCCAACTTGTGGCACATTAACTTAGGGTCTATGCCCAGCATGTCTATGGCTTTCCATGTAAAGAGGTCGACATTGTCTCTTAAGAACTGTATGAGGGACTCCTTTATGTCTCCTTTTAGGATTGTGCCAATACTAGTTGTTTTTTTTGAAGTATCTCCAATTTGGACTTTTTCTGTCTCGCCTTTAAGTTGTGGACGAAGCTCTTCCCGCCCTCGAACTCTACCGAGTCCAATGGTGTGGATTTCTTCCCTTTGCCCCTTAGGTTCAGACTTTCGTTGTAACAGCGGCGCGTTGTCTTCTGGTCTGCTCTTATTGTAGCGATCCCTTCTGTGGTTGGAAACTTCATGCACAGATGTGGAGTCGAGACTACTGCGCCGAGTTGATTCAGCGTTGTCCGACCTATCAGGGCATTGTAGGCTGTACTCATGTTGACCACGATGTAGTCTATGTTGAGTGTCCTTGACCAATTTCCTTTTCCAAAGGTGGTGTGCAAGGAGTGTCTCCCAGCCCGAATAGGCTGTTTGGATATGCTCTGAGCTCTTTTTCCTCTAGGCCGAGTTTGTCGAACGCGGTTTTAAATAGTATATCAGCCAAGCTTCCCTGATCCACCAACGTGCGGTGGAGATTAGCGTTGGCTAATATGATAGTGATGATCATGGGATCGTCATGTCCTGAGATGACGCCAGCTGCGTCCTCTTTGGTGAAAGTGATAGTGGGGAGTTCGGGTGCTCCTTCTCCTCCTTTGACATGATATACTTCCTTCAGATGTCTTTTGCGAGATGATTTGGAGATTTCTCCTCCCGCAAATCCTCCATGTATCGTGTGGACATGTCGTTCCGGGGTACGAGGTGGTCGTTCAGGTCGTCCGACCTCTTCGTCCCTTCTTCTTTTTCTTGGCTCATCTGATTTGTTGGCTAAGTACCAATCTAGTCTTCCCTCTCTTACCAATTTTTCTATGATATTCTTTAAATCGAAGCACTCGTTGGTGGGATGTCCGTAGATTCGATGGTATTCACAGTATTCTGTCCGATTTCCTCCTCCTTTATTGCTTTTGAGTGGGCGAGGTAGAGGTATTTTTTCACTGTGGCATACTTCTCGATAAATATCTACAAGAGACACCCGAAGGGGGGTGTAATTATGATATTTTCTTGATCTCTTCTCTATGTTGATCTTCTTTTTTCTTGGATTCTTTATCCTTATCTTGGGAAGAGTAAGCAGATCCGAGTTTTGAGGTCTCTCCTATTCGAGAGTTTTCCTCCATGTTGATGTATTTCTCCGCTTGTTCTTGCGCTTTATTTAGAGATGTGGGATGTTTTTTCGATATAGAGTGACTGAAAGGTCCCTCTTACAGGCCATTGATGAGACCCATAATAGCTGCTTCTGTTGGAAGATTTTGTGTGTCCAAACATGCCTTGTTGAATCTTTCCATGTAACTATGAAGACTTTCCCGATCTCCTTGCTTGATCCCTAGTAGACTTGGGGCGTGTTTAGCCTTGTCCTTCTGGATGGAGAATCTGGCTAGAAACTTTTTGGCTAAGTCGTCAAAGCTTGAGATGGACCTGAGGGGTAGATTGTCGAACTATTTAATTGCTGTTTTCATCAAAGTAGTCGGAAAGGCTTTGCACCGAGTTGCATCTGAGGCGTCGATGAGATACATTCTACTTCTGAAGTTGCTGAGATGATGGCTAGGATCTGATGTGCCATCGTATAGAGTCATGTCGGGAGGTTTGAAGTCTTTTGGGATTTTGGCCTTCATGATCTCTTTGGTGAATGGGTCTTGGTCTTTGCGGGAGCTGTCTTCGTGGCTGGATCGAGTAGTTTTAGTTTTGAGATCGGCTTCAAGCTTTAGGAGCTTGTCCTCTAATTCGCGGCGTCGCCTAGCCTCCCTTCGTAGGTATCTCTCGGCTTCCCGTTGATACTCGACCTAAGTTGTTTTAGGCAATCTTGAAGTGCCTCCATGGCTCCCGTGTTTGGTGAGTTCTTGTCTTTGTTAGGTTGAGAAGTATTGTCTAGTGTGACCTCCGCATTTTTATGTGGCGTTCTGTTTTTCAAATCAGAGTTGTGGTCGTTGTCCAGGTTGTCCGCTATGATGATGGGATGACTTCCAGGTCCCCGGCAATGGCGCCGATGTTCCGGGGGTTACTTGAAACTGTAGGTCGATCTCGGACGAGATCTTCTGTGCTGGTCGGCGATGATGCGTCCGATTTGTGGGAGGTGGCTGGAGCCGCCGTGTCCGACTTGTTGGGCTTGTTGATGATGTTGATCCTTCATCACCGGAGGGTGGGGGTACCTGCAAGGGACTCCGATGCTTAAGTCAGCAAGGGTATTAAGCAGTTATTTTAGTAGAATCAGAGTATGAGTTATACCTGGGTGCTTGATGAGCGGATAATTTATACGCTTTTTGACATTGTTTTTAGTATGTTTTTAGTAGAATCTAGTTACTTTTAGGGATATTTTTATTAGTTTTTATGTCAAATTTACATTTCTGGACTTTACTATGAGTTTGTGTGTTTTTCTGTGGTTTCAGGTATTTTCTGGCTGAAATTGAGGGACTTGAGCAAAAATCAGATTCAGAGGTTGAAGAAGGACTGCTGATGCTGTTAGATTCTGACCTCCCTGCACTCAAAGTGGATTTACTGGAGCTACAGAACTCAAAAAGGCGCGCTTCCAATTGCGTTGGAAAGTAGACATCCAGGGCTTTCCATCAATATATAATAGTCCATACTTTGGCCAAGTTTAGATGACGTAAAAGGGCGTTGAACGCCAGTTCTACGCTGCAGTCTGGAGTTAAACGCCAGAAACACGTTACAAGCCAGAGTTGAACGCCAGAAATACGTTACAAACTGGCGTTCAACTCCAAGAATGACCTCCACTCCATAGATTAAGGTGTGGAGCTCTGAAAGATTAAAAAGATTAATGCAAAGTACTACTGTTTTTCTATTCAATTCAACTTATTCTGCTTCTAAGATATTCATTCGTACTTCAACCTGAATGTGATGAACGTGACAATCATCATCATTCCCCACGAACGTGTGCTTGACAACCACTTCCGTTCCACCTTAGATTGAATGAGTATCTCTTGGATCTCTTAATCAGAATCTTCGTGGTATAAGCTAGATTGATGGCGGCATTCATGAGAGTTCGGAAAGTCTAAACCTTGTCTGTGGAATTCCGAGTAGGACTCAGGGATTGAATGACTGTGACGAGCTTCAAACTCACGAGTGCTGGGCGTAGTGACAGACGCAAAAGGATAGTAAATCCTATTCCAGTATGATCGAGAACCTCCAGATGATTAGCCATGCAGTGACAGCGCATCGGACCATTTTCACAGAGAGGATCGGACGCAGCCATTGATCACGGTGATGCCTCCAGACGATTAGCCATGCAGTGACAGCGCATCGGACCATTTTCCAGAGAGGATAAAAAGTAGCCAGTGACAAAGGTGATGTCTTTACACAAAGCCAGCCATAGAAAGGAGTAAGACTGATTGGATGAAGGCAGCAGGAAAGCAGTGATTCAGAGGAACGAATGCATCTCTATACGCTTATCTGAAATTCTCACCAATGAATTACATAAGTATTTCTATCTTTATTTTCTGTTTATTTATTAATTATATTCGAAAACTCCATAACTATTTGATATCCGCCTGACTGAGATTTACAAGGTGACCATAGCTTGCTTCATACCAACAATCTCCGTGGGATCGACCCTTACTCACGTACGGTTTTATTACTTGGACGACCCAGTGCACTTGCTGGTTAGTTGTGCGAAGTTGTGAAGTTATGTTTGCACCATGGTTCTGTGCATCCGTTTTTGGTGCCATTGCCAGGGAAAGAACGAACAAATAATTTTACAAATCTAAATCTGTGTGATCACGATTTCGCATACCAAGTTTTTGGCGCCGTTGCCGGGGATTGTTCGAGTTTGGACAACTGACGGTTCATCTTGTTGCTTAGATTGGGTAATTTTCTTCTTATTTTCAAAAAGTTTTCAAAAAAATTTTTCAAAAATTTTTCAAAAATTTTCTCCTTTGTTTTCGAAAAAAAAAAATTTTAAAATAAATGTTTTCAAAAATACATTTTCTTCAGAATTTTTAAGAATGAATTCTAGAGTTTCATGAAAAATGGAGCCTGGCTGGCTGTAAAGCCATGTCTAATTCTTTTGGATAGGGGCTTCCAACCATCAGCAGAGAGGCAAGTTAATTGGAATGTCAGCTGTGGCATGTCTGAGTTACATACTAAAGCTTGGCTGGCTATTAAGCCATGCTTAACCCTCAGATTGGAACTTTAGACTAAGAGTACAAGATTCCTGGAATTCATATTAAAAATTTTGGAATCCTTATTTTTCTTTTTCACATTAATTTTCGAAAAATCCAAAAAAATTTTAGAAAATCATAAAAATAAAAAATATTTTTCATGTTTCTTGTTTAAGTCTTGAGTCAATTTTTAAGTTTGGTGTCAATTGCATATTCATCTTGCATTTTTCGAAAATTCATGCATTCATAGTGTTCTTCATAATCTTCAAGTTGTTCTTGGTAAGTCTCCTTGTTTGATCTTGATGTTTTCTTGTTTTGCATCTTTTTTTGTTTTACATGTGCATTTTTGCATCCATAGAGTCTAAGCATCAAAGATTTCTAAGTTTGGTGTCTTGCATGTTTTCTTTGCATATAAAAATTTTCAAAAATAAGTTCTTGATGTTCATCATGATCTTCAAAGTGTTCTTGGTGTTCATCTTGACATTCATAGTGTTCTTGCATGCATTCATTTTTTTGATCCAAAAAGAAAAGAGAAAAACATGAAAATGATGTTTTAATTTTTCTCTCTCATCATAAAAATTCAAAAAAAATCAAAAAAATATCTTCCCCTTTTTTCTCTCTTAAAATTTCAAAAATTAGATTTGACTTTTTCAAAAAATTTTAAAATCTAGTTGTTTTTATGAGTCAAATCAAATTTTCAATTTAAAAATCTTATCTTTTTCAAAATATTTTTCAAAAATAAAATCTTTTTCATTTTTCTTATCTATTTTTGAAAATTTCAAATAAATATTTTTCAAAAATCTTTTTTCTTAATTTTACATCATATTTTCGAAAATCACATCATCAATTAATGTTTTGATTCAAAAATTTCAAGTTTGTTACTTACTTGTTAAGAAAGATTCAAACTTTAAGTTCTAGAATCATATCTTGTGATTTCTTGTGAATCAAGTCATTAATTGTGATTTTAAAAATCAAATCTTTTTCAAAACTAATTTTAATCATATCTTTTTCAAAAATTTGATTTTAAAATATCCTTTCTAACTTCTTATCTCAAAATTGATTTTCAAATTTGTTTCAACTAACTAACTAACTTTTTGTTTGTTTCTTATCTTTTTCAAAAATTACCTAACTAACCATCTCTCTCTAATTTTCGAAAATCTCTCCCTCTTTTTCAAAATTTCTTTTTAATTAACAAATTATTTTAATTTTTTATTTTAATTTTCAAAAATTACTAACCTTTTTCAAAAAAAAAAAAAACTATTTTCGAAAATCACTAACTCTTTTTCAAAAATTATTTTCGAAAATCCTCTTTCTCTCTCATCTCATTCTATTTATTTATTCATCTACTAACATCTCTCCCTCACTCACCAAAAATCCGAACCCTCTCTCTCTGAGTTCATATTTTCTCTTCTTCTTTTCTTCTACTCACATAAGGGAACCTCTATGCTTGGGCAAAAAGGATCTCTATTATTATTATTTCTTTGTTCCCTCTTTTTCATATGAGCAGGAGCAAGGACAAGAACATTCTTGTTGAAGCAGATTCAGAACCTGAAAGGACTCTGAAGAGGAAACTAAGAGAAGCTAAATTACAACAATCCAGCAAGCACCTTTCAAAAATTTTCGAACAAGAAGAGGAGATGGCAGCCAAAAATAATAATAATGCAAGGAAGATGCTTGGTGATTTTACTGCACCTAATTCCAATTTACATGGAAGAAGCATCTCCATTCCCACCATTGGAGCAAACAATTTTGAGCTTAAGCCTCAACCTTCTGAAGAAGAAGCTTATGATCCTGAGAACCCTGCAATAGCAGAGGTGAATTACATGGGTGAACCTTATGGAAATACCTACAACCCCTCATGGAGAAATCACCCAAATCTCTCATGGAAGGATCAACAAAAGCCTCAACAAGGCTTTAATAATGGTGGAAGAAATAGGTTTAACAGTAGTAAACCTTTTCCATCATCCACTCAGCAACAGACAGAGAACTCTGAATAAAATACTTCTAATTTAGCAAACTTAGTCTCTGATCTATCTAAGGCCACTGTGAGTTTCATGAATGAAACAAGGTCCTCCATTAGAAATTTGGAAGCACAAGTGGGCCAGCTGAGTAAAAGAATCACTGAAATCCCTCCAAGTACTCTCCCAAGCAATACAGAAGAAAATCCAAAAGGAGAGTGCAAGGCCATTGACATAGTCAACATGGCCGAACCTAGAGAGGAAGGGGAGGACGTGAATCCCAAGGAGGAAGACCTCCTGGGACGTCCAGTGATCAATAAGGAGTTTCTCTTTGAGGAACCAAAGGACTCTGAGGCTCATCTAGAGACCATAGAGATTCTATTAAACCTCCTTATGCCCTTCATGAGCTCTGATGAGTATTCCTCTTCTGAAGAGAATGAGGATGTTACTAAGGAGCAAGTTACCAAGTACCTTGGTGCAATCATGAAGCTGAATGCCAAATTATTTGGTATTGAAACTTGGGAAGATGAACCTCCCTTGTTCACCAATGAACTGAGTGATCTGGATCAACTGACATTGCCTCAGAAGAAACAGGATCCTGAAAAGTTCCTAATACCTTGTACCAAAGGCACCATGACCTTTGAAAAGGCTCTATGTGACCTTGGTTCAGGGATAAACCTCATGCCCCTCTCTGTAATAGAGAAACTGGGAATCTGTGGGGTACAAGCTGCTAAAATCTCATTAGAGATGGCAGACAATTCAAGAAAACAGGCTTATGGACAAGTAAAGGACGTGTTAGTAAAGGTTGAAGGCCTTTACATCCCTGCTGATTTCATAGTCCTAGATACTGGGAAGGATAAGGATGAATCCATCATCCTTGGAAGACCCTTCCTAGCCACAGCAAGAGCTGTGATTGATGTTGACAGAGGTGAACTAGTCCTTCAATTGAATGAGGACTCCCTTGTGTTGAAACCTTAAGGTCATCCTTCTGTAAACATGGAAAAGAGGCACAGTAAGCTTCTCTCAAAACAGAGTCAACTAGAGCCCCCACAGTCAAACTCTAAGTTTGGTGTTGGGAGGCCACAACCAAACTCTAAGTTTGGTGTTGAACTCCCATATCCAAACTCTAAGTTTGGTGTTGGGGAGTCCCAACAATGCTCTGAACATCTGTGAGGCTCCATGAGAGCCCACTGTCAAGCTATTGACATTAAAGAAGCGCTTGTTGGGAGGCAACCCAATGTTTATTTATCTAATTTTATTGTTATTTTATGTTTTATTAGGTTCATTATCATGTGGAGTCACGAAAAAAATAGAAAAATTAAAAACAGAATCAAAAATAGCAGAAAAAAATCACACCCTGGAGGAAGACCTTACTGGCGTTTAAACGCCAGTAAGAAGCATCTTTTGGGCATTCAACGCCAGAACAGAGCATGGTTCTGGCGCTGAACGCCAGAAATGCACCCTGGAGAAGAGCTGGCGCTGAGCGCCCAGAACAAGCATGGTTCTGGCGTTCAACGCCAGAAATGGGCCACAAATGGGCGTTCAACGCCCAGAACAAGCACCAATCTGGCACTGAACGCCCAGAATTGTGTGCAAGGGCATTTTGCATGCCTAATTTGGTGCAAGGGTGTAAATCCTTGAACACCTCAGGATCTGTGGACCCCATAGGATCATCTCAGGATCTGTAGACCCCACAGGATCCCCACCTACTACCACTCACTCTCTTCCCTCTTCTCAATATCCATCCACTTTTCCCCATAAACCTACCTCATAAACTCCACCTACCTTCAAAATTCAAAATCAATTTCCCACCCAAAACCCACCTTTATGGCCGAACCTTACCCCCCTCCCTTCCCTATATAAAGCCCTCCATTCTTCCTCATTTTCACACAACACACCTCTCTATACCCCTCTTGGCCGAATACACCTCTCCCTCCTCTCTTCCATATTTTCTTCTTCTTCTTCATCTACTCTTTCTTCTCTTGCTCGAGGGCGAGCAATATTCTAAGTTTGGTGTGGTAAAAGCATAAGCTTTTTGTTTTTCCATTACCATTGATGGCACCCAAGACCGGAGAATCCTCTAGAAAAGGGTAAGGGAAGATAAAAGCTTCCACCTCCGAGTCATGGAAGATGGAAAGGTTCATCTCCAAAGCCCATCAAGACCACTTCTATGATGTTGTGGCCAAGAAGAAGGTGATCCCCGAGGTCCCTTTCAAGCTCAAGAGAAATGAGTATCCGGAGATCCGACATGAAATCCAAAGAAGAGGTTGGGAAGTTCTAACAAACCCCATCCAACAAGTCGGCATCCTAATGGTTCAAGAGTTCTATGCCAATACATGGATCACTAAGAACCATGATCAAAGTAAGAACCCAAATCCAAAGAATTATGTTACAATGGTTCGA
>NC_029790.2:108113379-108159445 GCF_000816755.2 Arachis ipaensis | reverse complement strand
GCTTAATTATATTGATGTGGTGACAATGCTTCTTGTTTTCTGAATGTATGCTTGAACAGTGCATATGTCTTTTGAAGTTGTTTGTTAAATATGTTAAATATGTTGGCTCTTGAAAGAATGATGACAAGGAGACATGTTATTTGATAATCTGAAAAATCATAAAAATGATTCTTGAAGCAAGAAAAAGCAGCAAAGAACAAAGCTTGTAGAAAAAAAATAGCGAAAAAAAAATAGAAAAAAAAAAGAAAAAGCAAGCAGAAAAAGCCAAAGCTCTTAAAACCAAGAGGCAAGAGCAAAAAGCCAATAGCCCTTAAAACCAAAAGGCAAGGGTGATAAAAAGGATCCCAAGGCTTTGAGCATCAGTGGACAGGAGGGCCTAAAGGAATAAAATCCTGGCCTAAGCGGCTAAACCAAGCTGTCCTAACCATGTGCTTGTGGCGTGTAGGTGTCAAGTGAAAACTTGAGACTGAGCGGTTAAAGTCAAGGTCCAAAGCAAAAAAAAAGAGTGTGCTTAAGAACCCTGGACACCTCTAATTGGGGACTTTAGCAAAGCTGAGTCACAATCTGAAAAGGTTCACCCAATTATGTGTCTGTGGCATTTATGTATCTGGTGGTAATACTGGAAAACAAAGTGCTTAGGGCCACGACCAAGACTCATAAAATAGCTGTGTTCAAGAATCATCATACTGAACTAGGAGAATCAATAACACTATCTGAACTCTGAGCTCCTATAGATGCCAATCATTCTGAATTTCAATGAATAAAGCGAGATGCCAAAACTATTCAAGAGGCAAAAAGCTACAAGTCCCGCTCATCTGATTGGAGCTATGTTTCATTGATAGTTTGGAATTTATAGTATATTCTCTTCTTTTTATCCTATTTTTATTTTCAGTTTCTTGGGGACAAGCAACAATTTAAGTTTGGTGTTGTGATGAGCGGATAATTTATACGCTTTTTGGCATTGTTTTTAGTATGTTTTTAGTAGAATCTAGTTACTTTTAGGGATGTTTTTATTAGTTTTTATGTTAAATTCACATTTCTAGACTTTACTATGAGTTTGTGTGTTTTTCTATGATTTCAGGTAATTTCTGGCTGAAATTGAGGGACTTGAGCAAAAATCAGATTCAGAGGTTGAAGAAGGACTGCTGATGCTGTTGGATTCTGACCTCCCTGCACTTAAAGTGGGTTTTCTAGAGCTACAGAACTCAAAATGACGCGCTTTTAATTGCGTTGGAAATTAAACATCCAGGGTTTTCCAGCAATATATAATAGTCCATACTTTGGCCAAGTTTAGACGATGTAAAAGGGCGTTGAACGCCAGTTCTACGCTGCAGTCTCGAGTTAAACGCCAGAAACACGTTACAAGCCATAGTTGAACGCCAGAAATACGTTACAAACTGGCGTTCAACTCCAAGAATGACCTCTGCACGTGTAACATTCAAGCTCAGCCCAAGCACACACTAAGTGGGCCCCGGAAGTGGATTTATACATCAATTACTTACTTCTGTAAACCCTAGTAACTAGTTTAGTATAAATAGGACCTTTTACTATTGTATTAGATATCTTTGATCAGTTGTATGCTATCCTAGATCATGTTTGGGGGCTGGCCATTCGGCCATGCCTGAACCTTCATCACTTATGTATTTTCAACGGTAGAGTTTCTACACTCCATAGATTAAGGTGTGGAGCTCTGCTGTTCCTCAAAGATTAATGCAAAGTACTACTATTTTTCTATTCAATTCAACTTATTCCGCTTCTAAGATATTCATTCGTACTTCAACCTGAATGTGATGAACGTGACAATCATCATCATTCCCCACGAACGCGTGCCTGACAACCACTTCCGTTCCACCTTAGATTGAATGAGTATCTCTTAGATCTCTTAATCAGAATCTTCATGGTATAAGCTAGATTGATGGCGGCATTCATGAGAGTCTGAAAAGTCTAAACCTTGTCTGTGGTATTCCGAGTAGGACTCAAAGATTGAATGACTGTGACGAGCTTCAAACTCGCGAGTGCTGGGCGTAGTGACAGACGCAAAAGGATAGTAAATCCTATTCCAGTATGATCGAGAACCTCCAGATGATTAGCCATGCAGTGACAGCGCATCGGACCATTTTCACAGAGAGGATCGGATGCAGCCATTGATCATGGTGATGCCTCCAGACGATTAGCCATGCAGTGACAGCACATCGGACCATTTTCCAGAGAGGATAAAAAGTAGCCAGTGACAAAGGTGATGTCTTTACACAAAGCCAGCCATAGAAAGGAGTAAGACTGATTGGATGAAGACAGCAGGAAAGCAGAGATTCAGAAGAACGAATGCATCTCTATACGCTTATCTGAAATTCTCACCAATGAATTACATAAGTATTTCTATCTTTATTTTCTGTTTATTTATTAATTATATTCGAAAACTCCATAACTATTTGATATCCGCCTGACTGAGATTTACAAGGTGACCATAGCTTGCTTCATACCAACAATCTCCGTGGGATCGACCCTTACTCACGTAAGGTTTACTTGGACGACTCAGTGCACTTGCTAGTTAGTTGTGCGAAGTTGTGAAGTTATGTTTGGACCATGGTTCTGTGCATCCGTTTTTGGTGCCATTGCCAGGGAAAGAACGAACAAATAATTTTACAAATCTAAATTTGTGTGATCACGATTTCACATACCAGTGCTCCAGTATATTTATAACAATGAGGAGTGACCTTTCTGGAGATAAGATAGTTATCTTCTCTTATCTTATCATTGAATGAGGTCATCTTATCTTCACGGGAACCGCCCTTATCTCTGTAGGCTTTGGGCTACTTTTGGATTTGGTTCGTGTTCCTTTGTTTGGGCCCTATTTGGACTTTTCCTGGTGATTTGGTCGAGCTCTTTGAGAAGAGGTCAGATAGTCCTGACCTGAAGAGGTCGGTCGACTTGTCGTTAAACATCCCGGGTCAGACAGCTCGACCTAGGGTATGAACAAGTACCTAATCTAAGCAACAAGACAACTGGTAGTTGTCAATCTCGAACAATCCCTGGCAACGGCGCCAAAAACTTGGTGCGTGAAATTTAAACTCACGCAACTTCACCAGCAAGTGCACCGGGTTGTCCAAGTAATACCTCAGGTGAGTGAAGGTCGATCCCATGAGGATTGTTGGATTAAGCAAGCAACAGCTATCTTGTTGGACTTAGTCAGGCATATAATAAAAGAATGGTTGTTGTTGTAGGTGCATAAAGCAAAATAATAAAGAAAATAAAGAAAGCAGCTAAAGAATTGATAAAGAGATAATATACGGAAGCAGTTAAGGCTTTGGAGATGCTTATCTTTCTGGATTAATACTTCTTACTAACTATTTTAACAATGAATGATTCATTCCATGACAAACTATAAATGATTAAACCCCAATTCCTTGGCAATTTAATCTCCTTTGATTCTCATCAAAAGCCAGGGTCAGTGGTCATTCGATTCGAACGTGGGTGAAGCTCAGCATTCTAGTTTAGCACCACAAAATCCTTGATTACCCAAAATTGATGGGATTTCATGTCACATATCCCAATCAGCCACAGGTAACCCTCATTTTAGGAGGAGTGTTTTCAAGCTGTAGCTCAAGTGATCTTGGTCAGAGTATCACAAAGAGCTCATGTAGAATCAGGGGTCATACTTCTGTTCTACCCCAGATCTAAAGGATTAAGAACGAAAACAACACCTTAGAATAGAATCAAACATTAATTAAAAGAGAAAAGTAATAATATTAATCCATAGAAATAAGCAGAGCTCTTAACCTTAACCAGGAGGTTTAGTTACTCATACTTTACAGAAAAAATAAAGAAGAAGATCTGAAGTAATGTGTTTGGTGATATAAAACTGAAGTGATATCCTCTTTAAATAGTAAATGCTAACCTTAAAAGATGTTAATTTAATTTAAGAATTACAAAAATAAAATAAGAAAAGCCTAAGGAGTGTTAAAATCCACTTTGGGGCCCACTTGGTGAGTGTTTGGACTGATGCCTGGCGTTCAACTCAGGTTCTAGGCGTTTAACTTGGAGAGGGGGCATGCTTGTTGTTTTTTGCTGCTTGGTTGGCATTGAATGCCAGTTTTGGCCATTCAACTTAGGAGGTCAGTCCTTCTTGGGCATTGGATGCCTAGGCTTGGCGTTTAACGCCAGTTTTGGCAGTCATTCTGGAAAAGAAGTATAGACTATGATATATTGTTGGAAGGCTCTAGAAGTTAGCTTTCTAACACCATTGAGACCGCATCAATTAGACTTTTATAGCTCAAGATATGCTCATTGGAATGCACGGAGGTCAGGATTGACAGCATCAGCTATGCTTTCTTCGTCTCTGAACAAGATTCTGCCAAACTTGACCAAAAATCACCTAAAATCATAGAAATAATACAAAAACTCAAAGTAGCATCCAAAGATGAATTTTTCACTAAACATGGTAAAACTTAATAAAAGCTAACAAAAAACAACTAAAAGATGCTATGAAAAAGGGTATAAGATGCTCACGCATCACTAACCCTTTTATTAACCTTATTTATGCTTTACTTGGTTTTTGGGTTACATTAGGCATGAACCTCACTTTTTCATATCAATCTTGTAATATTACTGTTTGAAAGCATTGATGGCTGAATATGCTATGTTTTACTATTTTTTTTGTTTGATTCATCATCAATTGCTTATGGTTATGCCTATATGTTTAACTTGTGTTTTGAATTACACGTAGCTATTATGTAATTTGATTTCTTATTTCTTGTTTATGCATTAAGTTGAGAATATTGCTTCTGTGTCGTTAAGTGCTGCTTATGTATACCTTTACTTTGTTTTCCTTGTGATTACTGATGCGCATAAACTTGTTATGCTACGATTTAGGAAATTGCACGATCGGCAAAATTCCTTCCGGCAAGTGCACCGGTTATCGTCAAGTAAAAACTCACAATAGAGTGAGGTCGAATCCCACAAGGATTGGTTGAATGAGCAATTCGGATTAGAAGTGTGTTCTAGTTGAGCGGAATCAAGATTTAGATGAGAATTGCGGAATGTAAAATTGGCGGGAAACGTAAATGACAAGAAATTGAAATGGCGGAATCTTAAATTGCATGAATTAAAGAGCAGAAGCTAAATTGCTGAAATTAAAAGGGAATGGGGGTGATTGCATGAATTGAGTTGCAGAATGTAAAGAGAAAGTGGAAATCAGGAATGGGGAATTCATTGGGTTATAGGAGATATTGAGATCTCCGAATCAAAACATGTTTATCTCTTCCTCAACCAATGCGTTCATTGAATTACAATAGAGCTCCCTAACCCAATGAAAAGGGGTTTAGTGAGTCATAGCTCTGAATTCAATTACAAAGATATGAAAACTAGCCTAATGAAGAGTAAAAATTCTTTCTAACTTAAATTCTATCCTATTTATACACTTTCTATATTGAGCTTCTGTTGTGTTTCTTGGGCTTTGAGGCCTCTCCCTGCTTTCCTTTTTCCTTGGGTTTATGATCCATAATCTTGATGAGGCTGTTGATCCAAATTCTGTAACATTCATTGAGCCAACTTAGTGATAATCAAATAATGACACATGACTCAATAAATTGAAATTTCAGACTCATCAATCCTTCAGGCCCAATCCCATAAACCATGATATTCAATTGGGTTTCATACCAGAGTAAGTTTAAGTTAATGTTTGTGCTCAAATACTAACTTAAACCGCAATATTTTTGGCCCAGAAACCTTTTCCAAGAGTGGCGTTTAAGTTGCAGTTTAAGCTTAAACTGCAGCTGAAACGCCAGACACTTCCAGTGATGCCTTTTGTGGAAGCACGTTTAAGCTTCAGTTTAAGGTTAAACTGAAGCTTAAACGTGGAAATGGAAGAAGGCAGCCCTGGAGGGCAATATAGTCAAACACGTTTAAGCTTCAGTTTAAGGTTAAACTGAAACTTAAACGTGGAGATAGAAAAGGCAGCCCTGGAGGTCGAACACGTTTAAGCTCCAGTTTAAGGTTAAACTGGAGCTTAAACGTGGAAGCTGAGAAAGGTAGCCCTGGAGGTCGAACACGTTTAAGCTCCAGTTTAAGGTCAAACTGGAGCTTAAACGTGGAAATGGCTCCCTGGTGCTTTTCCCTTTTCTGGCGTTTAACCTCCAGTTTAAGGTTAAACTGGAGGTTAAACGTGGAACTGCCCCCCTTGGTGCCCTTCTCACTTCTGGCGTTTAACCTCCAGTTTAAGGTTAAACTGGAGGTTAAACGTGGAACTGCCCCCCTTGGTGCCCTTCTCACTTCTGGCGTTTAACCTCCAGTTTAAGGTTAAACTGGAGGTTAAACGTGGAACTGCCCCCCTTGGTGCCCTTCTCACTTCTGGCGTTTAACCTCCAGTTTAAGGTTAAACTTGAGGTTAAACTTCAATTCTAGCATTTCTTAGCCTTCCTGATTCTGGCGTTTAAGCTCCAGTTTAGGCTTAAACTGGAACTTAAACTCCACATGTGATATTCAAGCTTCCTTTATTGATTTTGTTGCTTCCTTGCTTAGCCTCTTCTTCCCTGAAATCATCCAAACAATTGCATCAAAGTCTTGCAAAATTTCATGAGAAATCTTCCATTCATAGCATTCAAGTAATATAACTAAAACTCATGGAATTTGCATTAAAATCATACTGTTTGGATGGTTCATTGCTTTGTTATTCATTTAACCATTCTTGGTTACTTTAAGCTCAAGAAAATGCATAAAACAACTAAAACTAACAGAAAAATGCTAGTGAAACTAGCCTAAGATGCCTTGGCATCAATTACATTTCACATACCCTTTTTCTTAATTTTTTTTACAGGATAAACGACAAAAAAGGAAAGGGAAAGTCAAAGGCAACTGGGTCGAGTAAGAGGGGAAAAACCAAACAAACTACTGAAACAACGGATGAGCCGCAATCAGAGAAACAAATCAGTGGGAGAGATCAGCAAAATCAGAGAACACCTTCCATTGATTGATGCATGAGCATCTTTAGTTGTTTTTAGTTATTATTTCTTTGAATAAAGTTAGTGAATTCCTTGTTTTTTTAAGATTCTCATGCTTTTAATCAATATTTCTTGGAGTTTCTTTCTTTGAATAAAGTTAGTGATTTTCTTATTTTAATTGAGATTTTTGTGCTCTAATTAATGTTTCTTGGAGTTTCTTTGTGCTTTGATATGTGTATCAAATTATTGAAATATTTTAGACAAAAACAAAAGAGGAGAAGGACAATCAAAGAAGCCTTTGGGGGAAGAAATGAAGGTGGCATGCAAAAGCAAGCAACCTCCCAGGGAACTAAAAATTGGAAACAAGCCCAGGAAGGTTCAAAGAGAAATTGCAACCCTGAACTCTTCATACTCTATCAAGGATAACTTGAACTATAGAGATTTATATGAAGAACTTTTAGTGGCATTCGAAAGCCAACTTCCATAGCTTTCTAACGATGTATAATAGTCTATTGTGGACGTTGAGTCTGAGGATACAAATCACCATTCTTTGCTGCGGGAAAAAAGCTGACCGTAAAACTGGGGTTTGACACGCCAGAATGGGAGCCCCAAACTCCAGCTGTACTCATAGGCACAAAAAGTGGCATTTCAAATGCTGAATTGGTGCCCCAAATGCCAGCTCCACTCCCAAGCACAAAAAGTGGCATTCCAAATGCCAAATTAGCGCCCCAAATGCCAGCTCCACTCCCAGGCATCCAAAGCTGGTGTTCCACATGCCCATAGTGTAACACCCTTACTATTAGAATGTAACATCCAAAGCTGCGCCATTCTGATAGTGAGGAGTATTACGACGACTTCATATATTTAATAATAAAATATGAGCCTTTGACTCGTAACCGTATCACTACTTTCTATAAAAAAACGAAAATACTTTTTCTTGAAAACAAACAAGCATATACATATATACAAAACTTCTTACTCAAGCAACTTACAAATATTATATACATACATGTCATTACAGTCACGACTCCTATCCCTCTTACAAGAATATAATAATAAAGGCGAGAAAAATCTATAACATATGTATACAAACAGAAATAACATATCTAAGAACTTAATAGAAACTCGCACGCTTCTTTGTTCGTCCTGAAAAGATAAGTCTGTAAGAGGTGAGAACATCATCCTCGCTGGTTCTCAGCAGAGGTTTTTAAGAATTGTCATAAGATATTTTAAATAAAACTATTTTCAATCACAGTGATCGTCAGTTCATTATCAAAATTTAAAACTCATATTTTTCTTATAAAAATATTTCATGCAAAATAATATTCCATACATTTCACCAGTTACTAAGAAACCATTTTAACCAAAACTTACCACTGATCCAACCAATCATGGCCTTTGGCCCAAATCAAATCAACTAGGCCTCCGGCCCAAATCAAATTAACTCAGCCTCCGGCCCAATTCAAAACAAATCATCACCAAAATGCAAACTCAAAATAGAATTAAGCACATGTACAAACAATGTAAGGCAAACACAATCACAGAGCAATAACAAGTATAGCAAATAACAATTAGACAGAATCATCAGATAGGCAAACCAAAATACTTAAGCATACCCAGACAAAGCAAACAAATGCAGTATGATGCATGCTAGTCCTACTGGGCGTGAGCTCATGTGTCGGTTACTTTTCCAGAACCCAACACATCTGGTAGCTAACCCGGATATTGTCCTCTTGAAAACCGGTGGGCTGTACACCACCACGATCCCCACCATTGCGAGTGGTACACCATCATGATTCTCGCAAGATTTTCAAGTGGAAAAACCCGTGAGCGGTAAACAACCACGATCCCTACAAACAATTTTGCAACCCGTGGGCGGTAAACAACCACGATCCCCACGTCCATCACGACATTGGACAAGCGGTACACCACCACTATCCTTGCAAAGTCAAAGCTCACATTCAAAACCATAATCTTTTAAAATCTTGACTCGGAACAAGTGGGACTAAACCACAACTCTTACGTACTGCCCAGGTGTTTCAAATATCAAAATCTCTCTTTAAAAATAATTTAAATCCATTTCTCTTTCATAAAACTCATTTTCACCAAAACAAAAGTCTCAAATCAACTTCATTTTCAATTTCAATAATTTTATAAAGACCCAAAATCATCTTTCCGTAATCAATCAAAATCAAATAATATGATTCTTAAACCAAATTTTCTTTTAAATAACGCTTCAAACAAAGTCTCAATTTTATAAAAATTGAGACTCCAATATTATAAAGTCTCAATTTTATAAAGTCTCAATTCCAATATTATATCTTTTTCCAAAACAAACCAACTCCAATAGCAAATCATTTACAAAATTGGACCAATTTTAATATTAAATCTTTTTCAAAATTAAACCAGCTCCAAAATCAAATCATTTATAAAATCAAACCACACATCTCTCAATCATTCCAATCATTTTCAATAAATCATTATCACAACCACACCAAACTCAACTCAAGGAAATCAACAAAATAAAAAAATATGAAACAACTAAATCCAGTGAACCACAATTTCTAGCCACCTCAACCAATCAATAACTCAATCGAGCAAACAATTTTATTTATCCAAAATAATTCAATTCAATCCATAAGACTTACGAAATCATAAAAGTACATTTTTCGTATTAATATCGACTTGTAACAATTCTTGATAGTAAATTGGGTTTAAGAAATCGACTCTACCTCGAATAGTCAAAACCCGAAAGCTATACAGCATGTCAAAAACCCCTTTTTCTCAGTCCGCAACAGCAGCAGCCACAACCACAACTCCATTCCACTTTCACAACAACCATAGGAACTCTAATCGCTACATACAACCATGAAAACTCAACCATATTGCAATAACGCCACAAATTCCTCAGCAACATATAACAGAAATAGAAACTAAAAGAGTTCGGAACAAGGAACAGCTTACCAGACTAACGAATAACCGAGAAAACAGAGCAGTGGCAGCTCCGGTGATGATGCAGTAGCTTGATGTCGCATGCAACAACGATAAATCTCAGCATGCAAGAACCAGAACTCGACCCAAGTAGCGGGGGTTCCAGCGACAGTTTTCGGCAGTCAGAACGGTGACGCGAAGCTTCGGCGATGAATGAGCAATGACGAACAGTGGCGCAACAGCAACACAGATGCAACGATAGTGAGCCCAGCAGGTGACGGCGAGGGTAACACTGCGACGGCTCCCTCTTGCGCTTCCTTCATTCGTGATTCTACGGCGGCAACAGTGACGAGTTCGGTGCTGGAGAGCTGATGAAGCTGGCGGCGACGAGCTCCCTCCATACCTGTGAGCACGACGGCAGTAAGGCACAGCCTCCAGCAGCGCGACGTCTCCTCTCGCATCCATTGCTAGCGACGAGAACGGTGACTTGGCAGCGACGACGTGGTGCAGTGGCTGGCGTGGTCTCCCTCCTCTCTTCCCCTCTCTTCCCGTTCTCCTCTGCTCTCTCGGATCTCTCTCTTTTTCCCCCTTTCTTTCTTTGTTTTCTTTTTCAGCTGTGTGTGTACGTTGTGAGGAAGAGGGGTGGTGGCTAGGGTTTAGGGGGAAAAGAGTGAGTGTGTGTTGTATTAGAATTATGGTTAGGGTTTGGGTAGTTTAGGTAATTTTGATAAAATTTTGGGTAATAGAGTAATTGAAAACCAATTTTAATTCAACAAATTTATTTTTTAAAAAAATATTATTTAATCATAAATTTACAAATTATTTATAAAAACTCTAATTCAAGAATTAGAGATAATCAAATCATATTTCTTTAAAATCACAAATAAAGTTCAAAATCTAAATATTCGAATTAAAGCATAAAAAATCCTCATTATTTCTTAATTACTAAAGCTTTAAATCATAAATAGAAAAATATCCAATTAATATAATAATCTCTGAAAATATACTCTTAAATAAATATAATAAATCATAAATTCTTATTATTAAATTTTCAAAAATTCAGGGTTTTACACATAGTTGGTGTTTCAAATGCCAGAACCAAGGCAACTTCCAGAGGTCATCCAAAGCTGGCATTTCACACACCCAAGTCTAGAAAGTGTGCCATTTTCACACGCCTTCGACACTGCTCCAAGCGAAGCACCCCAAACTCCCAAAGTTGGTGTTCCAAACTCCAAGCCCAAGCCCAAGTGCCACATGCCAAGTTTTATACCAAGTCCAAGACCAATTGAAGGCCTATGATTAATGAAGATTTGAAGACTCTAAGTTTGAATTACAAGGAAGATCATTAGTTAGTTAAGTTTTATTAGAAAAGATATTATTAGATTTGATTTGATTTTTAATTTGTATTTGAATTTTAGATTAATTAGGTTAAAGTATAAAAACCCCCAGGGAACACATTATTTGGGGGGGGGACTTTTCACTCTTTCTCTTTGTATACATTTTCATACCCAAATTCATTCTCTTGGAATTTTAGATTTTGCTCTCAAACTGAGTCACTAATTTTCTTGCGTTAAGGTGCGGAGATTTGTTAATTTTAATGGATTGATGTTATTGCTTTTCTACCTCTGATTCATGCATTGTTATTTCTTAAGAAAGAGTTTTTGTTCATCATCACAAGGATTTGAATTCTATGATTAACTTGGAAGAGTGGATCATAGGAATTAAGCTTGAAAATTCTTTTTCACAATTTTTATAATTTTATATTTGGATCTGATAAGTGACATTGAATAAACCATATTTAGATCTTAAGAATTGTGTGGTTTTGAATAAGAGAATGTACTTCACCTCTTTTTATGAGAAATTAATCAAAGAATTGACAATTGATTAGGTCAAGGGAAAGTGAATTACCAAGGAATTGAAATTTAATTACTTATGATTTTTCATGGATCTATCTTTGCATGATTGGGGTGGAAGTGAGAATTATTGATCCTGAGAATTTAACATCTCTGAAATTTAACGCTTTTAATCAAACTACTTTCTCAATTACTTTTAATTGCTTTCAATTAATTCACTGTTGTTTCATTTAGATCTCTATTTTTGAAATTTAACCATGCTAAACCCAATTTTGAATTGTCTGACTAGATTAATCAATTAATTGTTGCATGCTTAGTTTGTTGATCCTCATAGAATGATAACCCACTCATCGTAGTATTACTTGATACTATTCGATACTTTTGCCAATAGTTTGCGAATTTTTGCATCATTGACCCATCTAAGTTTTTAAACCTCTACTCTGAGCTAAAATTCTCGAATTCAGAAAGAAGAGCCTCCATATTGAGAGAAAGTTATAGATCCCCGTTGAACTAAAGAAGTTCACAGATGACAAGATTGATCAGCAGGGATGAGTATGCACGGAGGTTATGTGTGCGCACAAGCTGGGAAACCTTTCGGGTGCGTGCATACGCACAAGAGTGATACGTACGCACAAGTCCTATTTTCATACTTAAACTCTATTTTTAACTGTTTGGCTTTTCCGGCAAGCTTGTAAACTTCCGTAACCCCTAATTAAGGTCCGCCAACTATTCTTTAGGCTTTAGAATAAGTGCATGCATATTGAGTGGGTCAAATTGATATTGAAGAAAATTGTGGAGTGGAGAATTTAAATTAGTGATGGGTTGATATTATTGAATGAGATGATGATGATGATGGGATTATGTGTAAATGTATACCTATGAATACTTGAGATATTGAGATATAGTTGAGGACAATAACGATTATGATGAATCGTGATTGAAATTCAAATGATATGTGATTTGAGACATCTGAGTCGCAAGTATCCCTGGGTAGATGCAGTGGTTCGCCCTTTACTCCAGGTTGAGATTTGAGACTTTATTGACCCTCCGTCGCAAGATGGCCGGACACTTATATCTTTCCGAAAAATTCCTCCAAGGGAGGTGAATATCTCCTGGGGATGTGCGCACCGAGGGACTATCCAGGGTTCATTACTGGACATGTCGGGTTTGCCTGTATAACTGACAGATGAGCTCATTGGCCATACGACAAGCATACATCATTTGCATTTGTGTGTATTGATTGGGTGTGCATATTGTAATTGGCTTGCCTTCTTGAATAATTATATCTATATGCAACTTGATCTGATTGCCTTATCTATTCTCTCTGTCTGTGCATTCTTTGTATTACTTTGTATGTGTTTGAACAACTGAGAGATCCCTTATGCTAGCTATGGTGACGTTGGTGGTTGTTCTAAATATGGTGATCGAAAGTTTGTGGAAACTAAGAATAAATAGATAGATTAGAATCCTTTAGGTAAGTTGTCATTGATGATTTAGTGAGAAATCTAGGCTTAAATCAATGAGACGTTGAAGGTTAAGATTGTTTAGAGAGTTTCTATTACATTATATTGTATCAATTCAGCACTTTACCCTACTGGACCCAGTGGTTCAGTTCTCACCCATATATTATTTTTGTTTTCCAGATGTAGGTCCCAGCACTCCTCAGTGAGCGGGAGTCTTATTTGCAAGATGGCAAAGAGGACTTTTGTTTCCGTTTTGATAATTAGATTCTCACCTTCTTTTGAAAAAAATGTATATGATATATTTATTTTAAGAACTTGCCTATAGAGGCCTATGATGTATTCTTGGAGAGATAGGTTATGTATATCAACTATTTTACTGTTGTAACTCTACCCGGCTTAATCTTTACGGGCCAAGACTAGTAGATATTTATATATACTTATATATGTCTCTTTACTCTTATTCTTCCTTTAAGCTTTTATTTATCTACTTTTTCTGATGCACTTATGCATGTTATCGAGGGTGAACGGTTGACGAACTGCCTTTTATCCGAGGATTAAATCCTCTTACAGGCTTCTAGCTTAATATTTCTTTTATACATAACTATTAATATCTTAGCTTTGTGTCGTAGCACCAAACCCTCATTGATTTATGACTTAAGCATAAGTCTTTGAAGGGTAGGGTGTTATATTATGGTATCAGAGCAATTCGTTCTAGTGAGCCTGAGGGATATAGATGGTACACGAATCCCCACACCTTCGTACAGATGTACCAGCAAGTGCACTGGGTCGTCCAAGTAATACCTGAGCGAGTCAGGGTCGATCCCACGAGGATTGTGGTTTGAAGCAATCTTTGGTTATCCTGCAGGTCTTAGTCAGGCAAATAAAAAAGTAGGAGATGTTGGTATGTTATTTTTAAATGTATAAAAAGGAATAAAGAAAAAGAGTAATTAGAACTCAGAATTTGTGTAAACAATGAAAAGGGAATGATTAAGGCTTGGAGTTGCTTTGTCTTTCTGAATTAACTCTGGTAATACTATTTCCTTGGCTTGTGAGTGATTTCTTCAATGGCAGGCTGTATGTGATCAATGCCTTTATTGAGAGGTCGTCAATACTCCTCCAGATCTGAACCCCAGGATTAGTGTGGATCCATTCTGATTGAGGGTGAAGCTTGTACAGTCCATTCTCCTTAATGATCCTACTCAAAATGCCACAGACAAGGTCGGATCTTCCGGATCAGAGAATGTTGTATCCTTGGGTTCTAGTCTCTACCACAGAGACCCTAATCTCCCCGTAAATCAGCTGAACTGGTGTCTCGAGAAGTCCCCAACGAAGTCGTAGATTAGCCGTCTGAGAGATGTATAATCAAGTTGGTGGTTTGTGCTTTCCACTGAAGTATTCACACGAACCCAAGTAGACGCGGGTGTTTGTCATGCACGTTCGTCTTAGTATGATGAACAGAGCTGATTGTCACTGATCATCCTATTCACCATGTTAAACAACGAGTATACATCTTAGAATTAATCAAACACAGATCGAAGAAAAACAGTAATACTTTTATTAATTCATAGAACTCAGCAGGGCTCCTCCCCTCAACCTAAGAGGTTTAAAAACTCATACTGAAAGGGAATACAATGGTAAAAATGTGTAAAGTGGCTGATTAAAGGTCAAAAAGTCCTTAATGGTAAAACACTCTTTTTAGTGCTAAAATCCACTTATGGGGCCTACTTACTGAGTGTTTGGGCTGAGCTTTGAGGAGATCCACGTGCTATGAGGTCTCTAGGGCATGAAACGCTGGCTAGGGGCTCCTCTCTGGGGGTTTCGACGCTGGGCTCTGCTCTATGAGCGCTGGACGCCTGGAAGGGGGCAGGAAGCTGGTGTTGGACACCAGTTTTAGGCCTTCTAATATAAAGCAAAGTATAGACTATTATACATTTCTGGAAAGCTCTGAAAGTCAGCTTTCCATAGACGTTTCGAACACTTCATTTGGACTTCTGTAGCTCTAGAAAAGCTCTTCTGAGTGTAAAGAGGTCAGATCCAGACAGCATCTGGAGAGATGTTGGCATCCTTAGGAACTTAGAATCCAGATGTTGTTATTTACTCTCCTAGTTAAGTTCTTTTTTATTCTTGAACACATATTTTTAGAGTCTTGGCCGTGGCCCTAAGCACTTTGCTTTTCAGTATTACCACCGGATACATAAATGCCACAAACACTTTAACTGGGTGAACCCTTTTGGATTATGATTCAGCTTTGCTAGAATCCCCAGAATGAGGTGTGCAGAGTTCTTAAGCACACTCTTTTTGCTTTAGATCACGACTTTAACTGCTCAATCTCAAGCTTTTCACTTGACACCTTCATGCCACAAGCACATGGTTAGGGACAGCTTGGTTGAGCCGCTTAGGTCAGGATTTTATTCCTTTGGGCCCTGCTATCTACTGATGCTCAAAGTCTTAGATCCTTTTACCCTTGCCTTTTGGTTTTAAGGGCTATTAGCTTTTTCTGCTTGCTTTTTCTTCTTTTTTTTCTTTCTATTTATTTTTTTTTGCCATTTTTTTCGCATGCAAGCATTTTCTTTTTCTTTTTGCTGTTTTTTCTTGCTTCAAGAATCAATTTATTTATATTTTTTAGATCACCAATAATATTTCACTTTCATTATCATTCTTTCCAGAACCAACATTCATAAATTTGAACTTCAAATATGCACTGTTTATTCATACATTCAGAAAACAAAAGCTATGCCACCACATCAACATAATTAAACTATTCTTATTATAAACTTGAAATTCATGCATCTCTCAACTCTTTTTAAATAAAATTTTCTTTTAAGTAAGGTGAGAGATATATGGAATATTTTACAACTTTAAGACATCAATGCAAATGATCATGCAATAAGAACAAGAGGACAGACATAACAGAAAACAGAAAAATACAACAGGCAAGGAGATAAAGAGAACGGATCCACCTTTTAATAGTGGTGGCTAGTGCTCCTCCTTGAGGATCCAATGTGATTCTTGATCTCTTCAATGTCACTCTTTTGCCTTTGTTGTTCTTCCCTCATAGCCCTTTGGTCTTCTCTAATGGCTCTTTGGTCTTCTCTTATTTCATTGAGGGTGATGGAGTGCTCTTGATGCTCCACCCTCAATTGCTCCATATTAGTACTTAGCTCTCCAAGAAAAGTTTTCCATTTATCCCAATAGCTTTGAGGAGGAAAATACATCCCTTGAGGCATCTCAGGGATCTCATACTGAGGCGGCTGTACAGGCTCTTGTGCATACTCTCTAGTTTGCTCCATCTTCTTCTTAGTGATGGGCTTGTCCTCCCCAATAGAGATGTCTCCATTTATGACAATTCTAACTGAATTACATAGATGACAGATGAGGTGTGGGAATGCCAACCTTGCATTGGTGTGAGGTTTCTCAGCTACTTTGTACAATTCTTGAGGGATCACCTCATGTACTTCCACCTCACTTCTAATCATGATGCAATGAATCATGATGGCTCTATCAACAATCACTTCTGACTGATTACTAGTGGGGATGATGGATCTTTGGATGAATTCCAACCATCCTCTAGCCATGGGCTTTAGGTCAAGCCTTCTTAGTTGAATGGGCTTGCCTTGGGAATCTTTTTCCACTGTTCTCCTTCCACACAGATGTCTGAGAGTACTTGATCCAATCTCTGATCAAAGTTGACTCTCCTAGTGTAGGGATGAGGATCTCCTTGCATTAGAGGCAACTTGAATGCCAATCTCACACTTTTCGGACTGAAATCTAAGATTCTCCCTTGGACCATGGTGCTCCAATTCCTTGGATTTGGGTTCACACTAGTGTCATGATTTTTAGTAACCCATGCATTAGCATAGAACTCTTGCACCATTAAAATCCCAACATCTTGAATGGGATTGGTTAGGACTTCCTAACCTCTTCTCCGGATCTCTCTTCGGATTTCCAGATACTCATTCTTCTTGAGCTTGAAAGGGACCTCAGGAATCACTTTCTTCTTTGCCACTACTTCATAGAAGTGGTCTTGATGAGCTTTGGTGATGAATCTCTCTCTCCCAAGATTCAGAGGTGGTGGCAACTGCCTTTCCTTTCCTCTTTCTAGAGGATTCTCCAACCTTGGGTGCCAGGAATGGTAATGAAAAGAAAAAAAAGCTATGCTTTTCCAACACAAATTTAAAACTTTGCTCATCCTCGAGCAAAAATAAAGGAAAGAGAAGAATGGAGTAGAAGAAGAAGAAAATAGAAGGAGATGAAGGGAGAGAGAGGGCTCGACCAGTGGGGCTTATGAGTGTATAAGAGGTGTGTGTATGAAGGGGTATGAAGAGGGGTATTTATAAGGAGTGGGTAGGGTTGGGTTCGGTCATGGGTGGGGTTTTGGGTGAAAAATTTAATTTTGAAGTGGGTGGGGGTTGGTGGGAGTGATGATGATTATAGGGAAGTGGTATGGATGTGATTGTGCTAGGGTTTATAGGGAAGTGTGTATGGAGAAGTGTGAAAGTAAGTGGGGTAGGTGAAGATGTTGTGGGATCCACTGGTCCTGAGAGGCTAGGAAATTCCAGATTCTCTGCTCTCTTGTACTGGCATTTGAATGCCCAGGGGCTGCTCCCTGGCTGGCGTTCAACGTCAGCAATGTTGCCCATTTGGGGCGTTGGACACCCAACCAGAGCTCCCTGGCTGGCGTTTAACTTTGAATAACACTCCATCCAGAGTGTTCTATTTTCACTGCTGTGAATTCTGTCCATGTTCTGACTGATTCACATAATCATGAAACTAGATTATTAACAAAATAAAAGAAAATAATAAAAATAATAAATTAATTAAGGTTGGGTTGCCTCCCAACAAGCGCTTCTTTAACGTCATTAGCTTGATGGTTAGCTCATTACAGAGGTGAGTATGGGATCAGATTTTTGCCCCTGATAGTGAACTTTCTTCCTGACTTCTCATGAGTAAGCTCTACATGCTCTAAAGACAGGATACGACTCACTGTGTATGGTAAGACTGGCTTCTTTGTGAAGACAACTCTCATGCCAGGTGAGAGGTCTTCAGTTGGGACTTTCTTGTCCCTCCGGCCTTTAGGTACTTTCTTCCTAGTACCTTTGTGCTTAGAGCTTGTTGATGGTTGCCCAACACCAAACTTAGAATTGATATCTGGGGGCTCTGTAATGCTCTGCACAGAAAGAGAGGATTGGAACACTAGGTATTGCACAGTTATCTCTCTTTTATTTAAGGGAGAATTGGGATGAGGCATCTTGAATAAGATGTGATCCTCCCCTAGTTGTAGAGTCAGTTCTCCCTTGGCCACATCAATGATAGCATTAGAAGTGGCTAGGAAAGGTCTTCCAAGGATGACAGAGTCATCCTCATCCTCTCCTATGTCCAATACTATGAAGTTTGCAGGGATGTAGTGGTTTTTAACTTTTACCAGGACATCCTCTACTAAGCCGTATGGCCTCTTCATTGTCTTGTCTGCCATCTCTAGTAGATGTTTGCAGATTGTACCTCAAGGATTCCCAACTTCTCCATTATAGAGAGTGGCATGAGGTTGATACTTGACCCTAAGTCACACAGAGTCTTGTCACAGGTCATTGTGCTTATGGTGCAAGGAATCAGGAAGCGTCCAGGATCTAGAAGCTTCTGAGGTAGCTTCTACTGAACCAAAGTATGGAGTTCTTTGGTAAGCAGTGCAGGTTCTTCCTCCAATGGCTTTATACCAAATAACTTGGTATTCAGCTTCATAAGAACTCATAGGTACCGAGCAACTTGCTCTTTCCTAGTGTCTTCATCCTCATCAGAGGATGAGTAGTTATCAGAACTTATGCACTGCAGAAGTACATTCAAAGGAACCTGATGACTGCGCATCATGTACCCTTTTTCTTATATAAAAGGAACATAAAAGAGCATAATCTCATTAATCAATGTAATTTCATAAATCAAATGATATATATTATGGTACATTGCTTTGAAATGGGTTTGTACTGAATTTCAGGTGAAAAGAGCAACAAAAGGGGAAGGAAAACAACAAATAAGGATGGGCGTGTGAAGCTAGGTGTGCCACTTGAAGCTCTGGGTGTGGCATGCCAAGCTTTTGAACCAACTTTCAATAATGGGCGTGCCACTTGAAGCTATGGGTGTGGCACGCCAAGCCAACATTCCAGCAAAGAAGGTTGAAGAATTTTACATGGGCGTGCCACTTGGAGCTCTGGGAGTGTTTCTGAAGCCAAGATCTCAAAGAGGGCGTGCCACTTGGTGTTTTGGGCATGGCACACCAGGCTTAAGTTCCAGAGGAGTGATTTTGAGCCCCACTATGGGCGTGGCATGCTGGGGCATATGCCAGACTGACCTCCTCTCATTCAAATGAAGATATCTTGAGCTACACAACTCTAAATGAAATTATTCCAGTTCCATTAGAAAGTAGATATTCAGAGATTTTTAACCATATATAACACTTTATGATGGACACTGGAATTGAGGAAGATATTGACCCCGAAAGCACATAGAGCAAAACACGTCACTGCAGAGTTACCAGCCTGACCTCTTCATCTTCAAAGGAACATAACTTGAGTTGTAGAGGTTCAAATAATGTGATCGTGGTGGATTTGGAAAGCGGACATCAAGAGCTTTCCAACGATATATAACACTCTAGAGTGGACGTTAAAACTAGAGGTGAAAAAAGGCATTATTTCAGCGTTGAAAAATCTGGGCGTGCCACTTGACATCGAAGGCGTGGCACGCCAGTTTTATTTTCATAATGGGCATGCCACTTGGGGTTCTGGGCGTGGCACGCCAGTTTTAATGGCCAAAGAGCATCATTGAAGGCGTGGCATGCCAGTTTCATTATATATGGGCATGGCACGCCAGAGAGTGGGCGTGGCACGCCGGGCTACCTGACAGACTAACCTATCCACCTTCAAATGGGCATAACTAGAGCTACAAAGGTCCAAATGAGTTGATTCAAAAGGCGTTGGAAAGCTAACATCCAGGGCTTTCGAAAAATATATAATACTTTATAGTGGACATTCATTTTGAGGCCCAAAAAACTCCATACTTTCAACGTTGCAAAGTGGGTCATACTCCAAAGGGCAAAATCAAGTGGGAGTGGCACTTGAAACCACACGCTAACTTCTCCCTGCAGCCCCCAACCTTCAATCAAGCCCATTCCAACTCTCATTCAAGCCATACTTATCAATCAATCAAGGCCACAAGAAGTATCTAGAATAGCTTATTTTCATTTCATTGTAATTTGCTTTTAATTTCATTTAAGTTTGTTATTTAGGAGAGCCTATATAAAGTCCTTAGTTTCATAGAATTACTCATGCTCTCTTTTCTTTCTTACCTTGTAAATATTTTAGTTATGAATTACTAACTCTTTCCATTGGGAAAGAGAGCTCTATTGTTTTTCAATGGATTGATTGTTTTTATTCTTCTTCTTCTCTTCATCTCTCTTTGATTTACTAGAAAGGATTTCTTCCTTCATTCTAGAGATTGAATGTATTTGGATTTTATGTGAACCTTGGAAGAGGAATCATAAAACAATGCTTGAAATCCTTTCTCACACTTGAGTAGGATTTGGGTTTTGGTGTTTGGATATGGTGACATATAATCCTCCCTCTACTTGGACCTATGAAAGCGTGTGGTATAATCAGGGACCATTCTTCATCTCTTCTCATGAGCAATTAGACCAAGAAATTGACTATTGATCAAGATTTGAGAGATTGAGTCACCAAGGAATTGGGGTTCAATCAATCATGATTGCTAAGAGGTCAATGAGTTGCATGATTGAAGATGAGATGAAATCAATTAATTTGGAGAATGCAATATCTCTTGATCCCAATGTTTATTTTATCTTTCTTTCTTTTATTTACTTTATGGTTATTTACTTTTCTGCACTTTACATTTCCAGTACTTTACTTTCTTGTACTTTACTTTCCTTGCCATTTACTTTATTGCACTTTATTGGTTTCCTTTACTTTCATGTAATTTACATTTCTTGTTGATTATCTCTCCTTAATGAATAATCTAACTAGGATAATCAATTAACTATTGTTTGCCTTAGCCCGTTAATCTCTGTGGGATTCGAACCCACTCCTAGTGGGTTATTACTTGACGATATTTGGTGCGCTTGCCAAAAAACGGATTCATCATCTTTATATGAGGTGTGAATTCTGGTCACCAAGTTTTATGGCGCTGTTGCCGGGGATTAATTGTGATTAACAAACTACCGGTTGGTTGATTACCTAGATTAGACACTTTTTTTCTTTGTTTTTGCCATTTAATTTCTTTTAATTTTCTCTTGCTAGTAAGGTGTTTGTGTTATTGTCTCACTAAGAATCCGTCATCTATGACAATGGAGATTCCAATTTCTTTTGGTGATTATTGTTTGAGACAGAGTATTTTGCAAGTAAGAATGGAGTTTACCTCACATTTTGATCAATCATATCATATGGGATATTGCCCACCACCACAAAATGATTCTAGCCATTTTCCTAATGGTGGCTGGGAATATCACCAAAGAATGTTAGAGTATGAGCAATCATATGAAATGGAATACCTCCCAAAGACACAAAATAGTTCATATTGTTATAACAACTATAGAAATTTTGGCTTTGGAAGGAATTTTAATGCTGCATAACCCATTCTTCAAGGACTATCATCCCATAATTGTCTAACCTATGCACCTCCACAAAATCTTCTAGAAGTTACAATGGAAGAACTCTCCAAGAGATACCTCTTCATTGCCAAACTCAGTGAGTTCTTAAGGCAAAATGTAAGAGAGGTGATTGAAGATATGGAAATCTCAAGGAGAAATCAAGAAGATCAAATGAAACAATTGGCACAACATTTTGTTGATGAACCAACCAATGACTTCCCTTGGCCAGGGGAAGAATATCATGCCAGCAGTCTAAGGAGTGGAGAAGTGCTTAATAAGGGTGAAAATGAGGAATTGGTAGAGCAAGAAGAAGAGATCTTTGTACCAAGAGAGCTACCATTCCAAGAAGTTCTTGATAAAGAGGATACTCCAACCATCTCACAATACCCAAGTGTTGAAATCCAAGAAGTGAAGGCAATCAACAAATGCACTAAAAAGAGGATTGTGACCAAGGAACAAAGAACTATATGCATGAAGAACAAAAGGTCAACTGCAAACAATCCAACCCCTACCCCAACAAGCAAAGCAAATCAAGAAAATAACAAAAGAAAGCTTGCTGGGAGGAACTCAAAACAAGGGACATCAACTTGTTCTTCTCTCCCCTTGAGGTCATTCCTCTTAACAAATTGGAAGAAGAGGAAGAAAGTTGAGAACAACATGTCAAGCTAATGACATTAAAAGAGCGCTTGTTGGGAGGCAACCCAACCGTAGGTAGCATTTTCTTTCCTTCCTTAGTTTACTTTCAATGATTTGGCATATGATTGCATTCTAAGTTTGGTGTTGCCATGCAACAATTTGATTTTTATTCTTCATTGGGTACTTGCTTCATTCTAAAATGAAAGTGTCACACTAAGTTTGGTGTTGCCACTTATCTTTCAAGCTATGTACCATGCACACCACTTATTAACGCAATCACATTGTCTCTGTTTTTACTTCTTGTGCCTTTATTGTATCCTTAATTTTGCTTGCCTAAGCATATGCATTACTCACATTTCATTGTCTAAGACATTCATGACCTATTATGAACCCCATCACCACTGTTTTATTTGTTGCTTGAAGACAAGCAATCATTCTAAGTTTGGTGTGGGAAGGGGAAGAATAGAAAGAAAAAGACAACAATAATGAAGATGAACTACAAGGTGGTAACGTTTCTTTTTCCTCTTACTTATTTCCATCAGTTTAAATTGCATGATTGTCTTCTATTTTCTCTATATGCATGTGTGTTGTAAATAAGCATAGCTTGATTGTTGAATTGTAACATGTGCTATGACATTATGACTACCATCTTGATTTTTGTGAGTTCAAAAGCAATTTAGTATCATGATCATAAACAAACAAGGTCATTAAAGAAGAAGTTAGTATGAGCTTATAAGTATTGTGAAGCTAGCATGATTATTGTTGCTCAATTGCATTTGAATTTGTTTGATTGAAGTTTTCATCTAGGACATTTTATGAAGTTTTTGAAATCATGAAAACCTTGAAGAAGCAAATACAAATAAGGCAAGAAAAAGAAAAGGGAAAGAATGAGAAAGCTAAAGGCTCTGAGTACCAATGACAATTTATTTGTTAAGTACTTGTGGTATTTATGTATCAAGCAAAAAGCTTGAAAACAAAACACTTAGGGTCAAGGCTAGGCTCAAGTGCAAAGCACTCCCTCAAAGCTCAATGCTCTGAGCATCAATGATTAGAGAGTAAAGAAAAGAAACAAATGAGCTTAAAGAGTCCTCTAATTAAATGCTTGTGGTGCTTATGTATCAAGTGGTAATACTTGAAAACAAAGCATTTAGAGTCGTAGCTTTCAACACATGGTGCAAAGCACCCAAAGAGTTAAGCTAAGAAAAGAATGAAAAAAGCTTGTTTCAAGGAAGGAACATAAAGAAAAAGATTTCATAAAATGAGCTAGATAGAAGCATCAATCATTTGAATGTCTTTTGTGATTGTAGCATGCATAAGAAACTAGCCAACCATGAACATAAAAATTGCTACTCTTCTCACCTTGGTTTGTCAAACTTTATTACATGATTCTTTATTTGCTTGAGGACAAGCAAAGCTTAAGTTTGGTGTTGTGATGATAGCGCATCATGTACCCTTTTTCTTATATAAAAGGATCATAAAAGAGCATAATCTCATTAATCAATACAATTTCATAAACCAAATAATATATATTATGGTACATTGCTTTGAAATGGGTTTGTACTGAATTTCAGGTGAAAAGAGCAACAAAAGGGGAAGGAAAACAACAAATAAGGATGGGTGTGTGAAGCTGGGCGTGCCACTTGAAGCTCTGGGCGTGGCACGCTAAGCTTTTAAACCAACTTTCAACAATGGGTGTGCCACTTTAAGCTATGGGCATGGCACGCCAAGCCAACATTCCAGCAAAGAAGGTTGAAGAATTTTACATGGGCGTGCCACTTGGAGCTCTGGGCGTGGCACGCCAAGTTTGTGAAGCCAAGATCTCAAAGAGGGCGTGCCACTTGGTGTTTTGGGTGTGGCACGCCAGGCTTAAGTTTCAGAGGAGTGATTTTGTGCCCCACTATGGGCGTGGCACGCCAAGAAGTGGGCGTGGCACGCTGGGGCATATGCCAGACTGACCTCCTCTTATTCAAATGAAGATATCTTGAGCCACATAACTCTAAATGAAATGATTTCAGTTCCATTAAAAATTGGACATTCAGGGCTTTCCAACCATATATAACACTTTATGATGGACACTAGAATTGAGGAAGATATTGTCCCCGAAAGCACAGGGAGCAAAACACGTCACTGCAGAGTTACCAGCCTGACCTCTTCATCTTCAAAGGAACATAACTTGAGTTGTAGAGGTTCAAATTATGTGATATTGGTGACGTTGGAAAGCTGACATCAAGAGCTTTCCAACGATATATAATCCTTTAGGGTGGACATTAAAACTGGAGGTGAAAAATGACATTATTTCAGCGTTGAAAAATCTAGGCGTGCCACTTGACATCGAAGGCGTGGCACGCCAGTTTTATTTTCATAATGGGCGTGCCAGTTGGGGTTCTGGGTGTGGCACGCCAATTTTAATGGCCAGAGAGCATCATTGAAGGCGTGGCATGCCAAAAAGTGGGCGTGGCACGCCAGGGAGTGGGCGTGGCACGCCGGGCTACCTGACAGACTGACCTATCCACCTTCAAATGGGCATAACTTGAGCTACAAAGGTCCAAATGAGTTGATTTAAAAAGCGTTGGAAAGCTAAAATCCAGGGCTTTCTAATAATATATAATAATTCATAGTGGACATTTATTTTGAGGCCCATCCAACTCCATACTTTAAACGTTGCAAAGTGGGTCATACTCCAAAGGGCAAAATCAAGTGGGAGTGGCACTTGAAACCACACGCTAACTTCTCCCTGCAGCCCTCAACCTTCAATCAAGCCCATTCCAACTCTCATTTTAGCCACACTTATCAATCAATCAAGGCCACAAGAAGTATCTAGAATAGCTTATTTTCATTTCATTGTAATTTGCTTTTAATTTCATTTAAGTTTGTTATTTAGGAAAGCCTATATAAAGGCCTTAGTTTCATAGAATTATTCATGCTGGATTGGAGGAAGTCTTAGGAACCTCTTCGTTCACCATCAATTTCTTCTCTTTTCTTTCTTACCTTGTAAATATTTTAGTTATGAATTACTAACTCTTTCCATTGGAAAAGAGAGCTCTATTGTTTTTCAATGGATTGATTGTTTTTATTCTTCTTCTTCTCTTCATCTCTCTTTGATTAACTAGAAAGGATTTTGTTCTTCATTCTAGCATTCAATTATCTTGGAAAAGAGATTGAATGTATTTGGGTTTTATGTGTACCTTGGAAGAGGAATCATAAAACCATGCTTGAAATCCTTTCTCACACTTGAGTAGGATTTGGTTTTTGGTGTTTGGATATGGTGACATATAATCCTCCCTCTACTTAGACCTATGAAAGTGTGTGGTATAATCAGGGACCATTCTTCATCTCTTCTCATGAGTAATTAGACCGAGGAATTGGCTATAGATCAAGATTTGAGAGATTGAGTCACCAAGGAATTGGGGTTCAATCAATCATGATTGCCAAGAGGTCAATGAGTTGCATGATTGAAGATGAGATGAAATCAATTAATTTGGAGAATGCAATATCTCTTTATCCCAATGTTTATTTTATCTTTCTTTCTTTTATTTACTTTATGGTTATTTACTTTTCTGCACTTTACATTTTCAGCACTTTAGTTTCTTGTACTTTACTTTCCTTGCCATTTACTTTATTGCACTTTATTGCTTTCCTTTACTTTCATGCAATTTACATTTCTTGTTGATTATCTCTCCTTAATGAATAGTCTAACTAGGATAATCAATTAACTATTGTTTGCCTTATTCCGTTAATCTCTGTGGGATTCGACCCCACTCATAGTGGGTTATTACTTGACGATATTTGGTGTGCTTGCCCAAGAATAGAATATGGGGTGTGAATTCTGGTCATCAAGTTTTATAGCGCTGTTGTCGGGGATTAATGGTAATTAACAAACTACCAGTTGGTTGATTACCTAGATTAGACACTTTTTTTTCTTTGTTTTTGTCATTTAATTTCTTTTAATTTTCTCTTGCTAGTAAGGTGTTTGTGTTATTGTCTCACTAAGAATCTCTCATCTGTGACAATGGGATTCCAATTTCTTTTGGTGATTATTGTTTGAGACAGAGCATTTTGCAAGTAAGAATGGAGTTTACCTCACATTTTGATCAACCATGTCATATGGGATATTACCCACCACCACAAAATGATTCTAGTCATTTTCCTAATAGTAGCTGGAATTATCACCAAAGAATGATAAAGTATGAGCAATCATATGAAATGGAATACCTCCCAAAGCCACAAAATAGTTCATATTGTTATAACAACTATAGAAATTTTGGCTTTGGAAGGAATTTTAATGCTGCATACCCCATTCTTCAAGGACTATCATCCCATAATTGTCTAACCTATGCACCTCCAAAAAATCTTCTAGAAGTTGCAAGGGAAGAACTCTCCAAGAGATACCTCTTCATTGCCCAACTCAGTGAGTTCTTAAGGCAAAATGTAAGAGAGGTGATTGAAGATATGGAAATCTCAAGGAGAAATCAAGAAGAGCAAATGAGACAATTGGAACAATATTTTATTGATGAACCAACCAATGACTTCCCTTGGCCAGGGGAAGAATATCATGCCAGCAGTCTAAGGAGTGGAGAAGTGCTTAATGAGGGTGAAAATGAGAAATTGGTAGAGCAAGAAGAAGAGATCTTTGTACCAAGAGAGCTACCATTCCAAGAAGTTCTTGATAAAGAGGATACTCCAACCATCTCACAATACCCAAGTGTTGAAATCCAAGAAGTGAAGGCAATCAACAAATGCACCAAAAAGAGGATTGTGACCAAAGAACAAAGAACTATATGCATGAAGAACAAAAGGTCAACTGCAAGGAATCCAACCCCTACCCCAACAAGCAAAGCAAATCAAGAAAACAACAAAAGAAAGCTTGCTGGGAGGCACTCAAAACAGGGGACATCAACTTGCTCTTCTCTCCCGTTGAGGTCATTCCTCTTAACAAATTGGAAGAAGAGGAAGAAAATTGAGAACAACATGTCAAGCTAATTGATGAGCGGATAATTTATACGCTTTTTGACATTGTTTTTAGTATGTTTTTAGTAGAATCTAGTTACTTTTAGGGATGTTTTCATTAGTTTTTATGTTAAATTCACATTTCTGGACTTTACTATGAGTTTGTGTGTTTTTCTGTGATTTCAGGTATTTTCTGGCTGAAATTGAGGGACTTGAGCAGAAATCAGATTCAGAGGTTGAAAAAGGACTGCTGATGCTGTTGGATTCTGACATGTAAACCCTAGTAGCTAGTTTATTATAAATAGGACCTCTTACTATTGTATTAGGCATCTTTTGATCATCTTAGGATCTTTTTGACAATTTTCGAAAATAACATAAACAATTAATGTTTTGATTCAAAAATTTGAAGTTTGTTACTTGCTTGTTAAGAAAGATTCAAACTTTAAGCATAGCTTGATTGTTGAATTGTAACATGTGCTATGACATTATGACTACCATCTTGATTTTTGTGAGTTCAAAAGCAATTTAGTATCATGATCATAAACAAACAAGGTCATTAAAGAAGAAGTTAGTATGAGCTTATAAGTATTGGAAAGCTAGCATGATTATTGTTGCTCAATTGCATTTGAATTTATCTGATTGAAGTTTTCATCTAGGACATTTTATGAAGTTTTTGAAATCATGAAAACCTTGAAGAAGCAAATACAAATAAGGCAAGAAAAAGAAAAGGGAAAGAATGAGAAAGCTGAAGGATCTGAGTACCAATGACAATTTATTTGTTAAGTACTTGTGGTGTTTATGTATCAAGCAAAAAGCTTGAAAACAAAACACTTAGGGTCAAGACTAGGCTCAAGTGCAAAGCACTCCCTCAAAACTCAAGGCTCTGAGCATCAATGATTAGAGAGTAAAGAAAAGAAACAAATGAGCTTAAAGAGTCCTCTAATTAAATGCTTGTGGTGCTTATGTATCAAGTGGTAATACTTGAAAACAAAGCATTTAAAGTCGTAGCTTTCAACACATGGTGCAAAGCACCCAAAGAGTTAAGCTAAGAAAAGAATGAAAAAAGCTTGTTTCAAGGAAGGAACATAAAGAAAAAGATTTCATAAAATGAGCTAGATAGAAGCATCAATCATTTGAATGTCTTTTGTGATTATAGCATGCATAAGAAACTAGCCAACCATGAACATAAGAATTGCTACTCTTCTCACCTTGGTTTGTCAAACTTTATTGCATGATTCTTTATTTGCTTGAGAACAAGCAAAGCTTAAGTTTGGTGTTGTGATGACTGCGCATCATGTACCCTTTTTCTTATATAAAAGGATCATAAAAGAGCATAATCTCATTAATCAATACAATTTCATAAACCAAATGATATATATTATGGTAAATTGCTTTAAAATGGATATGTGCTGAATTTCAGGTGAAAAGAGCAACAAAAGGGGAAGGAAAACAACAAATAAGGTTGGGCGTGTGAAGCTGGGCGTGCCACTTGAAGCTCTGGGCATGGCACGCCAAGCTTTTGAACCAACTTTCAACAATGGGCGTGCCACTTGAAGCTATGGGCGTGGCACGCCAAGCAAACATTCCAGCAAAGAAGGTTGAAGAATTTTACATGGGCGTGCCACTAATTTGAGCTCTGGGCGTGGCACGCCAAGTTTGTGAAGCCAAGATCTCAAAGAGGGAGTGCCACTTGGTGTTTTGGGCGTGGCACGCTAGGCTTAATTTTCAGAGGAGTGATTTTGAGCCCCACTATGGGCGTGGCACGCCAAGAAGTGGGCGTGGCACGCTGGGGCATATGCCAGACTGACCTCCTCTCATTCAAATGAAGATATATTGAGCTACACAACTCTAAATAAAATGATTCCAGTTCCATTAGAAAGAGACATTCAGAGTCTTCCAACCATATATAACACTTTATGATGGACACTAGAATTGAGGAAGATATTGTCCCCGAAAGCACAGGGAGCAAAACACGTCACTGCAGAGTTACCAGCCTGACCTCTTCATCTTCAAAGGAACATAACTTGAGTTGTAGAGGTCCAAATTATGTGTTCTTGGTGGCATTGGAAAGATGACATCAAGCGCTTTCAAACGATATATAACACTCTAGGGTGGACATTAAAATTGGAGGTGGAAAATGGCATTATTTCAGCATTGAAAAATCTAGGCGTGCCACTTGACATCGAAGGCGTGGTACGCCAGTTTTATTTTAATAATGGGCGTGCCACTTGGGGTTCTGGGCGTGGCATGCCAGTTTTAATGGCCAGAGAGCATCATTGAAGGTGTGGATCGCCAAAGAGTGGGCGTGGCATGTCAGTTTCATTATATATGGGCGTGGCACGCCAGAGAGTGGGCGTGGCACGCCGGGCTACCTGACAGACCTACCTATCCACCTTTAAATGGGCATAACTTGAGCTACAAAGGTCCAAATGAGTTGATTCAAAAGGCGTTGGAAAGATAACATCCAGGGCTTTCAAACAATATATAATAATTCATAATAGACATTCATTTTGAGGCTCAGCCAACTCCATACTTTCAACGTTGCAAAGTGGGTCATACTCCAAAGGGCAAAATCAAGTGGGAGTGGCACTTGAAAGCGCACGCTAACTTCTCCCTGCAGCCCCCAACCTTCAATCAAGCCCATTCTATCTCTCATTCAAGTCACACTTATCAATCAATCAAGGCCACAAGAAGTATCTAGAATAGATTATTTTCATTTCATTGTAATTTGCTTTTAATTTCATTTAAGTTTGTTATTTAGGAGAGCCTATATGAAGGCCTTAGTTTCATAGAATTACTCATGCTGGATTGGAGGAAGTCTTAGGACCCTCTCCGTTCACCATCAATTTCTTCTCTTTTCTTTCTTACCTTGTAAATATTTTAGTTATGAATTACTAACTCTTTCCATTGGGAAAGAGAGCTCTATTGTTTTTCAATGGATTGATTATTTTTATTCTTCTTCTTCTTTTTATCTCTCTTTGATTTACTAGAAAGGATTTCGTTCTTCATTCTAGCATTCAATTATCTTGGAAAATAGATTGAATGTATGTGAGTTTTATGTGAACCTTGGAAGAGGAATCATAAAACCATGCTTGAAATCCTTTCTCACACTTGAGTAGGATTTGGGTTTTGGTGTTTGGATATGGTGACATATAATCCTCCCTTTACTTGGACCTATGAAAGTGTGTGGTATAATCAGGGACCATTCTTCATCTCTTCTCATGAGCAATTAGACCAAGGAATTGGCTATAGATCAAGATTTGAGAGATTGAGTCACCAAGGAATTGGGGTTCAATCAATCATGATTTCCAAGAGGTCAATGAGTTGCATGATTGAAGATGAGATGAAATCAATTAATTTGGAGAATGCAATATCTCTTGATCCCAATGTTTATTTTATCTTTCTTTCTTTTATTTACTTTATGGTTATTTACTTTTCTGCACTTTACATTTCTAGCACTTTACTTTCTTGTACTTTACTTTTCTTGCCATTTACTTTATTGCACTTTATTGCTTTCCTTTACTTTCATGCAATTTACATTTCTTGTTGATTATCTCTCCTTAATGAATAGTCTAACTAGGATAATCAATTAACTATTGTTTGCCTTAGTCCGTTAATCTCTGTGAGATTCGACCCCACTCCTAGTGGGTTATTACTTGACAATATTTAGTGCGCTTGCTAACGAACGGATTCATCATCTTTATATGGGGTGTGAATTTCGGTCATCAGAACCTCTATGGTTTTTACATGAGCATTGATGAGCGGATAATTTATACCCTTTTTGTCTTTGTTTTTCCCGAGATTTGATGGCCCAAACTAGTGTTAAAAGCCAGCTTAAAAACTTCCTGGCGTAAAACGCCAGAACTGGCACCTTTTTTGGCGTTAAATGCCCATTTTGGCACCCAGGGTGGCGTTTAATGCCAAATTTAGGCATATGCACGAGAAAGCTTGAAAGCTCAGCCCAAACACTCACCAAGTGGGTCCCGGAAGTGGATTTCTGCACTATCTGCACTTAGTTACTCATTTTCTGTAAATCTAAGTTACTAGTTAGTATATAAACTACTTTTAGAGATTCATTTTAAAACACTCATGACATTTTTATTTCATATTGTATCTTCTACGGCATGAGTCTCTAAACCCCATAGGTGGGGATGAAAAGCTCTGCTGTGTTCCAATGGATTAATGTAATTACTATTGTTTTCTATTTAATCACGCTTGATTCTATTCTAAGATACTCACTCGTACTTCAACCTGGAGAAGATGATGATCCGTGACACTCATCATTATTCTCACATTTATGAATGCGTGCCTGACAATCACTCCCGCTCTATCTGAGCTCAACGTAGTCATTGGACGACAGCTTGAGTGCGTATCTCTTGGGTCTATGATCCACGGACCGAGTCCGTGAGATCAGAACCTTCGTGGTATAATTTAGAACCAATTGGCAGCATTCGTGGGATCTAAAAAGTCTAAACCTTGCCTGTGGTATTCCGAGTAGGATCTGGCAAGGGATGACTGTGACGGGCTTCAAACTCACGAATGTTGGGTGCAGGGACAGTGTGCAAAAGGATAGAGAGATCTTATTCCGACGCTAGTGAGAACCGACAGATGATTAGCTGTGTGGTAGCTGTACCTGGTATTTTTCATCCGAAACGAGTAATTCGACAGTTGATTAGCCGTGCAGAGACCGTGCCTGGTATTTTTCATCCGAGAGGATCATACAGCTTGCCATTGAAGGTAGCCATGCGTGTTTGTAGAAGAAGACAGTAGGAAAGCAGAGATTCAGACGACAGAGCATCTCCGAAACCTCAACCTGTTCCTCATTACTGAATCACAAGTACCTTTTATTTCATGTTAATTATTTTTCATAAACAAAATCATAGTTATCATTAATCTCCTGACTAAGATTTACAAAATAACCATAGCTTGCTTCAAGTCGGCAATCTCCGTGGGATTGACCCTTACTCACGTAAGGTATTACTTGGACAACCCAGTGCACTTGCTAGTTAGTTGTGCGGAGTTGTGAAAAGTTTAATCACAATTTTGTGCACCAAATTTTTGGCGCCGTTGCCAGAGATTGTTCGAGTTTGGATAACTGACGGTTTATTTTGTTGCTTAGATTAGGAAAAATTTATCTTTTTGGTTTATAGTCACTAAAATTTGAGTCTTTTATTATTGTTTTTGTTAAAAAATTTTAAAATCCTTATTTCCTTTTGCTAGATTGTTTTCAAAAATTTTTAATAAATAGATAAAAACCAATAAACTAATAATTGAATTTAGTTTCATGTTTTAAGTTTGGTGTCAATTGCATGCTTTTATTTTTTTTTTCAATTTTTCGAATTACATGTTCTTAGTTCTTTCTTGATCTTCAAGTTGTTCTTGTTTATTTTCCTTGTTTGATCTTTAGTTTTTCTTGTTTTGTATCTTTCCTTGTTTTTCTTGTGCATTTTCGAATTATTAGTGTCCAAAGTATAAAAATTTTTAAGTTTGATGTCCTTTGTGTCTTTATTTTCTTAAAAATTTTCCAAAATTTATTCTTGGTGTTCATCTTGAACTTCAAAGTGTTCTTGGTGTTCATCTTGATCTTCAAAGTTTTCTTATTTGTTTTCTTTGTTTTGATCTAAAAATTCTAAGTTTGGTGTCATTTTATTATTTTTTTTCTTTCCTCATTAAATTCAAAAAAAAAAAGAAAAAATATATTTTCCTTTAATTACTCATCATTTTCGAATTACCTAGGTTAATTTAGTCAAAATTTTTAAAATTTGGTAGTTTCTTGTTAGTCAAGTTAAAATTTCAATTTTAAAAATTTATTTTTTTAAATCTTTTTCAAAACAAATTCTTTTTCAATTTTCTTTTTATATTTTTCAAAAATATTTTATAAAATTTTTCAAAATCTTTTTCTTTTTCTTTATAATTTTCGAATTACTTGTCCTACTTTATTATTTTGATTGAAAAATTTTAAGTTTGGTGTTTCCTTGTTAAGAAAATTTCAATCTTTAAAATTTTAAAATCAAATCTTTTTCAAATATTTTCTTATTTATTTTCTTACAAGTATCTTTAATTTTAATACATATCTTTTTCAAAACTTCCTAACCACTTTCTCTCTCTTTATTTTTCGAAAATCATATCCAAAATTTTTCAAATCTTCTTAATTAATTAATCATTTTAGTTTTCGAATTTCTTTTTCTTTTTCTTTTAGTTTTCAAAATTTATATTCTATTTTTCTAATTATTTTAAATTCGGTTTATCCTTAATTAAATAAAATAAAAACAAAAATATTTTAATTTCTCTTTTATTTATTTTTCAAACAAAAGAATAAAATTTTTATTCCACATCTTCTCCCTTTCTCCATCATGGACTTAAGTGAAAATGAACAGTCCAGAAGGACTCTGGGGTCATATGCTAACCCCACTACTGTTGCATATGGGAGTAGTATCTATATACCCCCAATCAGAGCCAGCAGTTTTGAGCTAAACCCTCAGCTCATTATCATGGTACAGCAAAATTGCCAGTATTCCGGTCTTCTACAAGAAGAACCTACTGAGTTTCTGGCACAGTTCTTACAAATTGCTGACACAGTATGTGATAAAGAAGTGGATCAGGATGTCTACATATTGTTACTATTTTCATTTGCTGTGAAAGATCAAGCTAAGAGGTGGTTAAATAACCAACTCACAGCAAGCATAAGAACATAGAAACAGTTATCAGACAAATTCCTGAATCAGTATTTCCCTCCAAAAAGGATGACACAGCTAAGGCTGGACATCCAAGGCTTTAAACAAGAGGATAAAGAATCTCTTTATAATGCCTGGGAGAGATACAGAGAGATGCTAAGGAAATACCCCTCTAAAATGTTTTCAGAATGGGTGCAGTTAGATATCTTTTATTATGGGCTTACAGAAAAGGCCCAGATGTCTCTAGACCACTCAGCTGGTGGATCTATACACATGAAAAAAATAATTGAAGAGGCTCAAGAGCTCATTGATACAGTTGCTAGAAATCAACATCTATACTTAAGTAGTGAGTCCTCCATGAAGGAAGAGGCTAAAGCAGTATCCACTGAACTTAGTCCTCAAGAACAAGTTATTGAACTCAATCAGCAATTGCTCATTATAAAAAAACAGTTAGCAGAATTTAAATAGATGCTCCAAGACACTAAAAATGCTAACAAGAATATGGAAGCACAATTAGATCAGACAAGACAGCAGCTATCTAAACAGATAACAGAAGAATACCAAGCTGTTCAATTAAAGAGTGGGAAGACATTGAATGTCTCAACTCAAGGCAGCAGAAAGCCAAGAAAGGAACAACTGAAAGAGAATGGCCAAGCTACTGCCCAAAATTCCTCTAAGGACAGTAAGAGCCCAGAGAGAAATGATTCTGGCATTCAAATGCCAGAAAAAGGTGAAAAACTGGCGTTAAACGCCCAAGGGATGGCCAGTTCTGGTGTCCAAATGCCAGAAAAGGGTGGCAATCTGGCGTTAAACGCCCATGCAGCACCCAATCCTGGCGTTCAAATGCCAGTGAGGGATCACACACCTGCAAGTGGTGATAACAACCCCCTTAAGCAGGCTTCTCCAACCACTTATGTAGGAAATAAACCTGTAGTAACTAAGGTTGAAGAATATAAAGCCAAGATGCCTTATCCTCAGACACTCCGCCAAGCAGAACAGGATAAATAATTTTTCTGCTTTACAGACTATCTCATGACTCTTGAAATAAAGATTCCGTTTGCAGAGGCACTTGAGCAAATACCCTCTTATGCTAAGTTCATGAAAGAAGTCTTAAGTCATAAGAAGGATTGGAGAGAAACTGAAAAAGTTTTCCTCATTGAAGAATGCAGTGCAGTCATTCTGAAAAGCTTACTAGAGAAGCTTAAAGATCCCAGAAGCTTTATGATACCATGCACATTAGAGGATGCTTGTACCAAGACAGCTCTATGTGATCTTGGGGCAAGTATAAACCTAATACCTGCATCCACAATCGAAAACCTTGGTTTAACTGATGAAGTTAAACCAACCCGAATATGTCTCCAACTTGCTGATGGCTCCATTAAAATTCCATCAGGCATAATTGAGGACATGATTGTCAAGGTTGGGCCATTTGTCTTTCCTACTGACTTTGTAGTGCTGGAAATAGAGGAGAACAAGAGTGCAACTCTCATTCTAGGAATACCTTTCCTAGCAACTGGACGAACCCTCATTGACGTCCAAAAAAGGGAGATAACCCTGAGAGTCAATAAGGATGAGTTTAAGTTGAATGCTGTCAAAGCTATGCAGCATCCAGACACACCAAAAGACTGCTTGAACGCTGATATTATTGACTCCCTGGTGGAAGAGGTCAATATGACTGAGAGTCTCGAATCAGAGCTAGAGGACATCTTTAAAGTGTTCAGCCTGACCTGGAAGAACCAGAGGAAACAAAAGAAGCTCTGAAAACTCCTTAGGAAGAGGAGAAGTCTCCTAAACCCGAGCTCAAACCACTACCACCGTCCCTAAAATATGCATTTCTGGGATAAGATAACACTTTTCAAGTAATTATAAGCTCTGCTTTAGAGCCACAAGAAGAGAAAGCACTAATTCAGGTGCTAAGGACACACAAGACAGCTCTTAGGTAGTCCATAAGTGATCTTAAGGGCATTAGCCCAACCAGATGCATGCACAAGATCCTATTGGAAGATGATGCTAAGCCAGTGGTTCAACCACAGAGGCGGCTGAATCCAGCCATGAAGGAGGTGGTGCAGAAAGAGGTCACTAAGTTACTAGAGGATGGGATTATTTATCCTATTTCTGATAGCCCTTGGGTGAGCCCTATCCAAGTTGTCCCCAAGAAGGGAGGCATGACAGTGGTTCATAATGAAAAGAATGAACTGGTTCCTACAAGAACAGTTATAGGGTAGTGTATGTGTATTTACTACAGAAGGCTCAATAGAGCCACCAGAAAGGATCATTTTCCTTTACCATTCATAAACCAGATGCTAGAGAGACTAGCAGGCCATAAATACTACTACTTTTTGGATGGCTATTCAGGTTACAACCAAATTGTAGTAGATCCTCAGGACCAAGAGAAAATAGCATTCACATGTCCATCTGGAGTATTCGCCTACAAAAGGATGCCATTTGGTCTGTGCAATGCACCTGCAACCTTTCAGAGGAGCATGCTCTCTATCTTCTCTGATATGGTAAAGAAATTTCTGAAAATCTTCATGGATGACTTCTTAGTATTTGGAGATTCATTTAGCTCCTATTTTGATCATCTAGAACTTGTTCTAAAAAGGTGCCAAGAGAATAACCTGGTTTTAAACTGGGAGAAATGTCACTTTATGGTGACTGAAGGAATTGTCCTTGGGCACAAAATTTCGAACAAGGGAATAGAGGTGGATCAAGCTAAGGTAGAGGTAATTGAAAAATTACCACCATCTACCAATGTTAAGGCAATCAGAAGCTTTCTGGGGCATGCAGGATTCTATAGGAGGTTTATAAAGGATTTTTTAAAAATTACAAAACCTCTGAGCAATCTGCTAGCTGCTGACATGCTATTTGTCTTTGACACAGAGTGTCTGCAGGCGTTTGAAACTCTGAAAGCTAAGCTGGTCACAATACTAGTCATTTCTGCACCAGACTGGACATTACCATTTGAACTAATGTGTGATGCCAGTGACCATGCCATTGGTGCAGTATTGGGACAGAGGCATAACAAGATTCTGCACGTCATTTACTATGCTAGCCGTATTTTGAATGATGCACAAAAGAATTACACAACCACAGAAAAGGAGTTGCTTGCAGTGGTTTATGCCATTGACAAGTTCAGATCTTATTTAGTAGGATCAAAAGTGATTGTGTACACTGACCATGCTCCTCTAAAATATCTCCTCACAAAGCAAGATTCAAAACCCAGACTCATAAGATAGGTGTTACTTCTGCAAGAGTTTGATATAGAAATAAGAAACAGAAAAGGAACAGAGAACCAAGTAGCTGATCACCTGTCCCAGATAGAACCGGTAACAGGAAAGTCCCTCCCTCCTACTGAGATCTCTGAAACCTTTTCGGGTGAGCAACTCTTTGCCATTCAGGAAGTACCGTGGTTTGCAGACATTGCAAACTATAAAGCTATGAGATTCATACCCAAAGAGTACAATAAGCAGCAAACAAAAATATTGGTTTCTGATGCAAAGTACTACCTGTGGGATGAACCATATCTCTTTTAAGAGGTGTACAGACAGAGTAATCTGTAAATGTGTGCCTAGAGAAGAGGCACAGAAGATCCTATGGCATTGCCATGGATCACAATATGAAGGACATTTCGGAGGTGAGCGAACAGCCACCAAGGTTCTCTAATGTGGCTTCTACTGGCCTACTCTCTATAGAGACTCCCGAAAGTTTGTACGTAACTGTGACAGCTGCCAAAGAGCTGGTAATCTACCTCACGGTTATCCCATGCCTCAGCAAGGGATCCTAGAGATTGAGTTGTTTGATGTATGGGGTATTGACTTCATGGGGCCTTTTCCACCATCATATTCAAACACTTATATTCTGGTGGCAATAGACTATGTATCTAAATGGGTAGAGGCAATTGCAACAACCACTAATGATACTAAGACAGTGATGAAGTTCCTCCAGAAGCATATCTTCAGTAGGTTTGGTGTCCCTAGGATACTGATCAGTGATGGAGGCACTCATTTCTGCAATAAATAGCTTGAATCTGCTCTGATCCAATATGGAATTAACCATAAAGTGGCAACTCCATATCATCCATAAATAAATGGGTAGGCTGAAGTCTCGAATAGAGAACTAAAATGAATTCTGGAAAGGACTGTAAGTACCCGTAGAAGGGATTGGGCAAGAAGTCTGGATGATGCTCTGTGGGCATACAGAACAGCATTCAAGACTCCTATAGGGACCTCTCCATACCAGCTTGTGTATAGAAAAGCCTGTCATCTGCCAGTGGAACTGGAACACAAGGCCTACTGGGCAACCAGGTTCCTAAACCTTGATGCTAAGATAGCTGGAGAGAAAAGAATACTCCAGTTGAATGAGCTAGAGGAGTTCAGACTCAATGCTTTCAAAAATGCTAAAATTTATAAAGAGAAAGCAAAAAGATGGCATGACAAAAGGCTGTCATCTAGAGTCTTTGAGCCAGGACAGAAGGTTCTGCTGTTTCACTCTAGGCTCAGATTATTCCCTGGGAAATTGAAATCCCGGTAGAGGGGACCATATGTGATTACAAGTGTGTCACCATATGGTTATGTAGAGCTTCAAGATATTGATTCTGACAAAAAGTTCATTATTAATGGACAGAGAATCAAACATTATCTTGAAGGCGATGTTGAGCAAGAATGCTCAAAACTGAGACTAAATTAAAAAGCTCAATAAAAGTCCAGCTAAAGAAAGTAAAGAAGCGCTTACTAGGAGGCAACCCAGCCATTATAAAAAATTAGATATTTATAACAATTATCTTTTATTTCTTAGATGCATAAACAAAAATTCAGATTTAACTTCCTCATATCTTTTTCCTATCTTTTAAATTTTTGAAAAGAATCTCATCTTTTTCATATCATGTTTATCTTTTATCAATCATATCTTTCAATCATATCTTTTTCTAAAATTTTGAACCCATTCCCTCCCTCCCCTTTATTTATACATTTGGCCATCCCCTTTACTCCATCATTCGAATCCTTCTCTCCATCTATTCATCTTCTTTCTTTTTATTTTGCTTGAGGGCAAGCAAATCTCTAAGTTTGGTGTGATTTTCTGTGATCCCTGAGTTAAAACAAACTAATCTCATGGCACCCAAAGAAAGACAAATCGCTTCAAGAGACAAGAAAGAAAGCAATCCAAAACCACGTTGGATGCATGAGAATTTCTGCACCAAAGAACATGCAGACCATTACTTCAAAATTATATGCAGAAGATCAGTGATCCCGGAAGTTAGGTTCAATCTGAAAGAAGATGAATACCCGGAGATCCAAGAGCAGATTCAAAACAGGGGCTGGAAAGTCCTGGCTAATCCTAAGATACATGTTAGAAGAAACATGGTCCAGGAATTTTATGCTAATCTGTGGATGACAGAAAAGTAAAGATTAGAGGGAACTGCTTTCTACTCCTTTCAGACTATGGTCAGAGGGAAGATTATTTACTTCCACTTTGACAAAGTGAGAGATGTTCTCAAACTTCCTCAACTACAAGATGATCTAGAGTCCTTTAACAGGAGAATGGCCAAGGATAAAAGGCTAGATCAAGTTCTAGAGGACATATGTCTCCCTGGAACTAAGTGGATTACTAATTCAAAAGGTGTCCCAAACCAACTAAAGAGAGGTGATCTCAAACCAGTTGCTAGAGGTTGGCTGGATTTCATTGGGCGTTCTATACTCCCAACCAGTAACCGATCTGAAGTCACTGTCAAGAGGGCAGTGATGATTCACTGTATTATGCTGGAGGAGGAGGTAGAGATTCATCAGCTGATCCCTATTGAAATTTCCATGTTTGCAAACAAGGAATCTACTGAGGCCAAATTGGCCTATCCAAGCTTGATTAGTCTGTTATGCAAAGATGCGAGGGTACAGATGGGTGTGGATGAATATATCACAGTTGATCGCCCAATCACCAAAAAAGTGATGGATGGACCTCAAATTCAAGATAACCTCATCAAGAGGGGGGCACATGAGCTCCTCCCAGAAATTTCTCAATTTGACTATTAGGCCCGCTTAGAAGCATCTGTCACCAAACTGTAAGAAGCTGTGAATCAACTTAAAGAAGAGTAGCAGAATCAAAATATCATGCTCTGTAAAATGCTCATAGAACAAGAGAAACAAGGGCATGAAATACAAGAGCTAAAGCGTCAGAAGCTGTCCCTTGAAGAGTTGAACGTACCACAGATTGAAGGAGCACCTACCCCTCAAAATCAAGGTTGTTGAGTCCTAACTCTGTGATAACTTTTATTATTAGAAACCTATTCTAAGAGTTACATGAGTATTAGCATTAGAGTCATTTATTTTTATGTCTTTAATTTTCTTTCTTTTATTATTATTTGTCTGCTTTTATGTTTATTTTATGTCTTATTTTTATTACATGATCATTAAAGTTTAGAGTCTATGTCTTAAAGCTATGAATGATTCCATGAATCCCTCACATTTCTTAAATGAAAAATATTTTTAATTGCAAACGAACAGGAAGTACATGAATTTCGAATTTTATCTTGAAATAATCTAATTATATTGATGTGGTGGCAATACTTTTTGTTTTCTGAATGAATGCTTGAACAGTGCATATTTTTTATAGTGAAGTTTATGAATGTTAAAATTGTTGGCTCTTAAAAGAATAATGAAAAAAAGAGAAATGTTGTTGATAATCTGAAAAATTATAAAATTGATTATTGAAGCAAGAAAAAGCATTGAAAAAAAAAAAATAATAATAATAATAATAATTGGAAAAAAAATAAAGAAAAAGAAAAAGCAAGCAGAAAAAGCCAACAGCCCTTTAAACCAAAAGGCAAGGGTAAACAAGATCCAAGGCTTTGAGCATTAATGGATAGGAGGGCCCAAAGGAATAAAATCCTGGCCTAAGTGGCTAAACCAAGCTGTCCCTAACCATGTGCTTGTGGCGTGAAGGTGTCAAGTGAAAAGCTTGAGACTGAGCGGTTAAAGTCATGGTCCAAAGCAAAAAGAGTGTGCTTAAGAGCTCTGGGCACCTCTAACTGGAGACTCTAGCAAAGCTAAGTCACAATCTGAAAAGGTTCACCCAGTCATGTGTCTGTGGCATTTATGTATCCGGTGGTAATACTGGAAAACAAAATGCTTAGGGTCACGGCCAAGACTCATAAAGTAGCTGTGTTCAAGAATCAACATATTGAACTAGGAGAATCAATAACACTATCTGAATTCTGAGTTCCTATGGATACTGATAAACCACTATTTTATGGTTTATCTTATGCTTAATTGAGTGGTTTTTATCAACTCTTTACCCATTTTTTCATACTAATCGCATGCTTTATGTTTTCCTTCCTGATTTTGTGCTATGATTGAAAACATGCTTCTTTGGCCTTTATATTGCTAATATTAATCCTCTCTTATCACCATTAGATGCCTTGATATGTGTGTTAAGTGATTTCAGAGATTACAGGGTAGGAATGACTCAGAGGATAGAAAGGAAGCATGCAAAAGTGAAAGGGATACAAGAAGTTGGAGAAATTGCTAAGCTGTCAGCCTGACCCTCTCGCACTAAAACGATCATAACTTAAGCTACAGAGGTCCAAATGACGCAGTTTTAGTTGCGTTGGAAAGCTAACGTCCGGGGCTTCGATTTGATATATAATATGCCATAGTTGCCTGACGCTAGGCGACACGGTCGCGTGATCCACGTGGACGCATTGCAGTGGCAAAAAACCAGCGTGGCAGATTTCTTCTCCAACGATTTCTCGGCTATTTTCGACCCAGTTTGGGGCCCAGAAAATACAGATTAGAGGCTATAAAGTGGGGGAATGCATCCATACATGAATAAGCTTTCATATTCACAATTATTAGGATTTAGATGTAGTTTTTAGAGAGAGAGGTTCTCTCCTCTCTCTTAGGATTTAGGATTTAGGATTTCTCTTAGTTTTAGGAGTGCCTCTCGATCTCAGGTTCAATGTTCCTTTTATTTAGTTTTCCAATTTAATTTATGAATATCCATGTTAAGTTTTGAATATTTTATTTAATATAATTCGAGGTATTTCAGACTTATGATTGCTCTCTTTAATTTATTAATGCTCTCTGTTTATCCAAATTATTTTCATTCAAGTAGACTTTCTTCCCTTTTGGCTTTGGTTAAATAATTGGTGACTCTTGAGTTATCAAACTCATTGTTGATTGAAAATTGGAATTCTTCAAGAATTAATTCGAGTTCCAATAACTCTAACTTTTCCCAAGGAAAGACTAGGATCTGAGGAATAAAAATTAATTCATCCACTTAACTTACCTTCATAGTTAGAGGTTAACAAAGTGGGAGAAAAATCCAATTCTCATTACAGTTGATAAGGATAACCAGGATAGGACTTCCAGTTATAATACCTTGCCAAGAGTTTATTTTATTATTATTATTATTATTTTTCATATCATTCAACATACTACTTCCTTACTTTCTAAAACCCCTAATTTACAAGACTCATAACCAATAATAAGAACATACCTCCCTGTAATTCCTTGAGAAGACGACCCGAGGTTTAAATACTTGGTTATCAATTTTAAAGGGGTTTGTTACTTGTGACAACCAAAACTTTTGTAAGAAAGGTTGATTGCTTGGTTTAGTAACTATACTTGCAACGAGAGTTTACTATAACTTCTAAACCATCAATCTTCAGTTCTTCAGATACCAATCATTCTAAACTTCAAAGAATAAAGTGAGATGCCAAAACTATTCAGAAGCAAAAAGGCTATTAGTCCCACTCATCTAATTGGAACTGAGCTTCATTGATATTTGGAATTTACTGTATTTTCTTCTTTTTATCCTATTTTGTTTTTAGTTTCTTGGGGACAAGCAACAATTTAAGTTTGGTGTTGTAATGAGCGGATAATTTATACCCTTTTTGGCATTATTTTTACATAGTTTTTAGTATGTTTTAGTTACTTTTTATTATATTTTTATTAGTCAAAAATCACATTTTTGGACTTTACTATGAGTTTGTGTGTTTTTCTATAATTTCAGGTATTTTCTGGCTGAAATTAAGGGACCTGAGCAAAAATCTGATTCAGAGGCTGAGAAAGGACTGCAGATGTTGTTGGATTCTGACCCTCCTGCACTCGAAGTGAATTTTCTTGAGCTACAAAAGCCCAATTGGCGCGCTCTCAATTGCGTTAGAAAGTAGACATCTTGGGCTTTCTAGAAATATATAATAGTTTATACTTTGCCCGAGATTTGATGGCCCAAACTGGCGTTAAAAGCCAGCTTAAAAACTTTCTAGCGTAAAACGCCAGAACTGGCACCTTTCTTGGCGTTAAACGCCCATTTTGGCACCCATGGTGGCGTTTAACGCCAACTTTAGGCATATTCACGAGATAGCTTGAAAGCTCAGCCCAAACACTCACCAAGTGGGTCCCGGAAGTGGATTTCTGTACTATCTATACTTAGTTACTCATTTTTTGTAAACCAAAGTTACTAGTTAGTATATAAACTACTTTTAGATATTCATTTTAAAAAACTCATGACATTTTTATTTTATATTGTATCTTCTACGGCATGAGTCTCTAAAACCCATAGGTGGGGGTGAGGAGCTCTGCTGTGTTCCAATGGATTAATGCAATTACTATTGTTTTTTATTCAATCACGCTTGATTCTATTCTAAGATACTCACTCGTACTTCAACCTGGGGAAAATGATGATCCGTGACACTCATCATTATTCTCACATTTATGAACGCGTGCCTGACAGCTTGAGTGCGTATCTCTTGGGCCTCTGATCCACGGATCGAGTCCATGAGATCAGAACCTTCGTGGTATAGGCTAGAACCAATTGGCAGCATTCCTGGGATCCGGAAAGTCTAAACCTTGTCTGTGGTATTTCGAGTAGGATCTAGGAAGGGATGACTATGACGGGCTTTAAACTCACGAATGTTGGGCGCAGTGACAGTGTGCAAAAGGATAGAGAGATCCTATTCCGACGCTAGTGAGAACTGACAGATGATTAGCCGTGCGGTAGCTGTACCTGGTATTTTTCATCCGAGACGAGTAATCCGATAGTTGATTAGCCGTGCAGTGACCGTGCATGGTATTTTTCATCCGAGAGGATCATACAGCTTGCCATTGAAGGAAGCCATGCGTGTTTGGAGAAGAAGACAGTAGGAAAGCAGATATTCAGACGACAGAGCATCTCCGAAACGTCAACCTGTTCCTCATTTCTGAATCACAAGTACCTTTTATTTCATGTTAATTATTTTTCATAAACAGAATCATAGTTATCATTAATCTCCTAACTAAGATTTACAAAATAATCATAGCTTGCTTCAAGCCGGCAATCTCCGTGGGATCGACCCTTACTCACGTAAGGAATTACTTGGATGATCCAGTGTACTTGTTGGTTAGTTGTGTGGAGTTGTGAAAAGTGTAATCACAATTTCGTGCACCAAGCATGGGCTTCCTTTGGTTCTGGGGTAGGGAGTTCTTGAGTGAAATTTAAGCACTCAAAGGGTGTTCTTTCACTGGCATTTAACGCCAGCTCTGTTGGCTTATTGGGCGTGAAACACCCATGTTGTGCACCCTTATTGGCAATAAACGCCAGTCCCTCTGTCAATTTGGGTGTTGAACGTCCAGCAGGGGTATCCTTGCTGGCGTTCAACGCCAGCTTCCTTGGGTGTGTGGGCGTTGAATGCCCAGTGAGGGGTTCCTCACTGGCGTTCAGCGCCAAGCTGCCTGCCTGTTTAGGAGTTGAACGCCTAATAAGGGGTTCCTCACTGGTGTTTAGCACCAAAGTGCCTGGGTGTTTGGGCATTGAACGCCCAGCCAGTACTTCCTGGCTGGCGTTCAACGCCAGCTCTGCTGCCAGGATGGGCGTTGAACCCCCAGTGAGGGGTTCCTCATTGGCGTTCAGCGCTAGGCTTGCTGTTATTGTGGGTGTTGAATGCCCAGTGAAACCTTCTTCACTGGCGTTCAATGCCTTCCCAATCTCCTCAGATTCGGCCTCTACCTCCATTGTTATGGTCTTGCACTCTTTTCTTAGGTTCATCTCAGTGTTACTTGGAAGAGTGTCAGGAGGAGTCTCAGGGATCCTCTTACTCAGTTGACCAACTTGTACCTCCAAGTTTCTAATAGAGGACCTTGTTTCATTCATGAAACTATGGGTGGTCTTAGAGAGGGTGGAAACCAAAGTGACTAAGTTAGAAAGGCTCTGCTTAGAAGTTTCCATTTTCCCTTGAGAAGATGGGAATGGTGGTCTGTTGTTGAACCTATTCTGGTTCCTTCCACCTTAATTGTTATTGAAACCTTGCTGGGATTTCTGTTGATCCTTCAATGGGAAGTTAGGATGATTCCTCCATGAAGAATTGTAGGTATTTCTATAGGGTTCTCCCATGTAATTCACCTCCTCCATGATGGGTTGATGAGGATCATAAGCTTCTATTTAAGAAGAATCTTCCTGAGTATTGCTAGCTGCAGCTTGCATTCCAGTCAGATGCTGGGAGATCATATTGACCTGTTGGGTCAAGATCTTGTTCTGAGCAAATACAGCATTCAGAGTATTAACTTCAAGAACTCCTTTCTTTTGAGAGTTCCCATGGTTTACAGGATTTCTTTCAGAAGTGTACATGAATTTGTTGTTTGCAACCATCTCAATGAGTTCTCTAGCTTCTGCAGGTGTTTTCTTCAAGTAGAGTAATCCACCTGCAGAGCTGTCCAATGAAATCTTAGACAATTCAGATAGACCATCATAGAACATGCCTATGATAGACCATTCTAAAAGCATATCAGGAGGACATCTCATGATCAGTTGCTTGTATCTTTTCCAAGCTTCATAGAGGGATTCTCCTTCTCTTTGTATGAAGGTTTGAACTTCCACTCTAGTTTTGCTCATTCTTTGAGGGGGAAAAATTTATCTAGAAAAGCATTAACCAGCTTTTTCCAAGAGTCAAGACTCTCTCTAGGTTGAGAATCCAACCATATCTTAGCTTTGTCTCTTACAACAAAGGGAAAGA
>NC_029790.2:108053456-108113216 GCF_000816755.2 Arachis ipaensis | reverse complement strand
TTATAAACCTCAAGATGTACTCTATTGGTTTTAACAGTATCACAGATCAGCAAGAATTCAGCCAAGAACTAATGTGGATCTTCCATTGGAAGTCCATGAAACTTGCAGTTCTGTTGCAGAAGAGAGACTAACTGAGGCTTAAACTCAAAATTGTTAACTCCAATGGTAGGCACATAGATGCTTCTGCCATATAAGTCAGAGGTAGGCATGGTGTAGTCACCAAGAACCTTTCTGGCATCACCTTCAGGTTCAGCCATGTCTCCTATTTCTTATTCAAAACTTTCTGAAAGGTCTCTTCCGGATTGTTGTGCTTTAGCTTGTTGTAAATGCTTCCTTAGAGTTTTCTCAGGTTCAGGATCAGGAGTCAAGAGGGGTTCTTTATCCCTATTCATGGTCATAAACAAGAAAAGAAGAAAAGAAAAGAAAGGAAGAAAGCTTTTTGTGCCACTTGACAAAGAGCTCCCAGTGAGATGTGAAGAAAGAAGAAGATAGAAGAAGTGAAGATGTAGGGTGAGAGAAGAGGGGAGTTCAAATGATATAAGTAGAAGTGAGAAGAAGTATAAAGAGAAAAAGTAAATAAGAATTAAAACATTTTTTGCTTTTGTTTTATTTATTAATTAGTTTTCGAAAATAAGGTTAATAATTTAAAAAGAATTGAAAATTAGTCATTGATTTTCAAAAATAGAAGAGAGAGAAGAAGAAGAGAGTTTTTGAAAATTAAGAAAGAGAAGAGTTAGTTAGGAAGTTTTAAAAAAGAAGAGAGAGAATATAGTTAATTAATTAAGAAAGATTTGAATTTAAAATAAGATAAAAGATAAGATAAGATAAGAAAATATTTGAATTCAAGAATTTAAAATTAGAAAAGATAAGAAAAGATAAAATAAGAAATTAAAAAGATTTGAAAAAGATTTTATTTAACAAAAATTTTGAAGTTAGAAAAGATAAGATAAGAAACAAAAAGATTTGAAAAAGATTTAAAAAAAAGATAAGATTTGAAATTTGATTTTGAAAAAGATTTAATTTGAAATTTGAATTTTAAAAAAGATAAGACAAAATTTTGAAAAAGATATGATTTTTGATTTTGAAAAGATTTGATTTTTGAAAATTGAAAACTAAGATATGATAAGATAAAAATTTAAAATTGAAATCTGAATTTTTATTGTTATTTTCGAAAATTAAGTAAAAGATAAGATAGAAAAGATATTTTTTTATTTTTGAATTTAATGATGAAAGAGAAAAACAAGTAAAAGACGCAAAACTTAAAATTTTTAGATCTAGCACCCCAAGTTTTCGAAAATTTAAGGAAAAACACCAAGGGACACCAAACTTAAAAATTTTAAGATCAAAATACAAAGAAAACACAAGAACACTTTCAAGACTAACAAGAACACAAAGAACAAAACTCAAGAAATTTAAAGAACACAAGAACACACAAAGAATACCAAACTTAAAATTTTTAGAAAACTAAACATAAATTTTCGAAAATTAAAAGAAAATAAACAAGAAGACACCAAACTTAAAGATTAAAACAAGACTCAAACAAAAAGATACTAATTTTGAAAATTTTAGAAAATGGACTCAAGATTTTCGAAAATTACCAATAACTCAAAACAAGAACAAAGATGAATAAAGAAAGCTAAGGATGCTTGAAAATAAACTGCTTGAAAAAGGTTTTTGAAAAAGTTTTAAAATTTTTGGAAAAGAAAACAAGAAACAGGTAAGACTCAAATCAATAACAGAGTTTAAACAAAGAAAATAAAAAATTTTTGAAAAGGTTTTTAATTTTTTTTTCAAAAAATAGAGAAGAAGAAAATAAAAATAAAAGACTCAACAAAATAAAAATTACCTGAACTAGGGAGCAAGATAATCCGTCAGTTTGTCCAAACTCAACAATCCCCGGCAACGGCACCAAAAACTTGGTGCACGAATCCCCACACCTTCGTACAATTGTACCAGCAAGTGCACTGGGTTGTCCAAGTAATACCTAAGCATGTCAGGGTCGATCCCACGAGGATTGTGGTTTGAAGCAATCTTTGGTTATCCTGCAGGTCTTAGTCAGGCAAATAAAAAAGTAGGAGATATTGGTATGTTATTTTTAAATGCATAAAAAGGAATAAAGAAAAAGGGTAATTAGAATTCAAAAGTTGTGTAAACTATGAAAAGAGAATGGTTAAGGCTTGGAGTTGCTTTATCTTTCTGAATTAACTATGGTAATACTGTTTCCTTTGCTTGTGAGTGATTTCTTCATTGGCAGGCTGTATGTGATCAATGCCTTTATTGAGAGGTCGTCAATACTCCTCCAGATCTGAACCCCAGGGTTAATGTGGATCCATTCTGATTGAGGGTGAAGCTTGTACAGTCCATTCTCCTTCATGATCCTACTCAAAATGCCACAGACAAGGTCGGATCTTCCGGATCAGAGAATGCTGTATCCTTGGGTTCTAGCCTCTACCACAGAGACCCTAATCTCCCCGTAAATCAGCTGAACTGGTATCTCAAGAAGTCCCCAACGAAGTCGTGGATTAGCCGTCTGAGAGATGTATAATCAAGCTGGTGGTTCGTGCTTTCCACTAAAGTATTCACACGAACCCAAGTAGACTCAGGTATTTATCATGCACGTTCGTCTTAGTATGATGAACAGAGCTGATTGTCACTAATCATCGTATTCACCATGTTGAAGAACGAGTATACATCTTAGAATTAATCAAACACAGATCGAAGAAAAATAGTAATACTTTTATTAATTCATAGAACTCAGCAGGGCTCTTCCCCTCAACCTTGGAGGTTTAAAAACTCATACTAAAAGGAAATACAATGGTAAAAACATGTAAAGTGGCTGATTAAAGGTCAAAAGGTCCTTAATAACATAAATTTAATCCTTTAAATATTAAACAAATGACTAGTAAGGGTAAAACAGTCTTTTTAGTGCTAAAATCCACTTCTGGAGTCCACTTGGTGAGTGTTTGGGATGAGCTTTGATGAGATCCATGTGCTATGAGGTCTCTAGGGCATGAAATGCTGGCTAGGAGGTCTTCTCTGGGTGTGCTATAAGGTCTCTAGGACGTGAAACGCTGGCTAGGGGGTCCTCTCTGGACGTTTGGACGCTGGACTCTACTCTGTGGGCACTGGACGTCTAGAAGGGGGCAGGAAGCTGGCATTGGACGCCAGTTTTGGGCCTTCTAATCTGAAGCAAAGTATGGACCATTATACATTGTTGGAAATCTCTAAAAGTAATCTTTCCATAGTCGTTGAGAACGCTCTATTTGGACTTCTGTAGGTCCAGAAAATCTCTTCCGAGTGCAAGGAGGTTAGATCCGGACAGCATTTGCAGTGCTTTCTCTGTCTCTGAATCAGACTTTTGCTCCAGCTCCTTAATTTCAACTAGAAAATACCTGAAATTGCACAAAAATACACAAACTCAAAGTAGAATCCAAAAATGTGAATTTAACACTAAAACCTATAAAAACTTAATAAAAATTAAACAAAATATACTGAAAACTATATGAAAATGATGCCAAAAAGCGTATAAAATATTCGCTCATTAATAGACTACCTATGCTTTTGAGCATATTCTGAGTCATGTTATGTTCTATTTAGGATATCTGATTGATAAACAGCGATGTGAGGAAATTCGTCGAGACCCTCACGAACCTGACGCAAAGGCTCGGAAGACCTCCTTCGGGAGCCCCGTGGTTGTTTGGCGTCACCTGTTACCACCCGCGAGGAAACCAGCGTGGTTGGAGTGTTTGGAATTGTAGGATTGACCACCCTGGATAGGTTTTTATAACATGGCATAGTTTTTGTAACCGCAACACAGAGGTCTTGTAACAAGCGCAGAATTTTTGTAACCAAATAGCAATGTGAGAAAACTCATTGAGTCCCTCGTGAAACTGACTTAAAGGCTCAGAGGACCTCTTCCAGGAGCCCCGTGGTTGTCCGGCATCACCCGTTACCACCCGCAAGGGAACCAGTGCCGTTGGAGTGTTTGGAATTGAGGGATTGAGCCCCCTGGATAGGCTCTTGTAACGCCGGAACAGTTTCTATAACAGCAAGACAGAGGTCCTATAAGAAGCGTAAAATTTCTATAACCAAATAACAATGTGAGAAACTTTGTCGAGTCCCTCGCGAACCCGACGCAAAAGCTTGGAGGACCTCCTTCAGGAGCCCCATGGTTGTCCGGCGCTACCCGTTACTCCTACGAGAGAACAAGTGTGGTTGGAGTGTTGGAAACTGTAGGATTAAGCCCCCTGGATGGGTTCTTGTAACGCCAGCACAGTTGTCGTAACCGCAAGACAGAGGTCCTGTAACAAGCGTAGAATTTCTGTAACCAAATTGCGATGTGAGGAAATTCATCGTGTGCCTTGCGAACCCGATGCAAAAGCTCGGACGACCTCTTCCAGGAGCCCCGTGGTTGTTCGGCGTCACTCGTTGCCACCCTCAAGGGAACCAGTGAGGTTGGAGTGTTTGGAAATGTGGGATTGAGCCCCCTGGATAGGTTCTTGTAACACCGTTACAGTTTCTATAACTGCAAGACAAAGGTCCTGTAACAAGCACAAAATTTCTATAACCAAATAGTAATGTGAGAAAATTCATTGAGTCCCTCGTGAACCCGAGCAAAGGCCTGGACGACCTCCTCCGGGATCCCCATGGTTGTCTGACTTGACCCGTTACCACCTACAAGGGAACCATTGCGCTTGGAGTGTTGGGAATTGTGGGATTGAGCCGCCTTGATGGTTTCTTATAACGCCAGCATAGTTATCGTAACCGCAAGATAGAAGTCCTGTAACAAGCGCAAAATTTTTGTAACCAAATAGCGATATGAGAAAATCAGTCGAGTCTTTTGTGAACCCAATGCAAAGGCTCGGGGGACCTTCTCCGGGAGCCCCGTGGTTGTCCGACGTCACCCATTATCACCCGCGACAGAACCAATGCGGTTGAAGTGTTTGGAGTTGTGGGATTGAGCCCCCTGGATAAGTTCTTGTAATGCTAGCACAGTTTCTATAACGACAGGAAAAAAGGTCCTATAACAAGCATAGAATTTCTGTAACCAAATAGAAATGTGAGAAAATTCGTCGAGTCCCTCGCGAACCCGATGCAAAGGCTCGAAAGACCTCCTCTAGGAGCCTCGTGGTTGTCTGGCGTCACCGGTTACCACCCGCGGGGGAACCAGTGCAGTTGGAGTGTTTGGAATTGTTGGAATGAGTCCCCTTGATAGGTTCTTGTAACGTCGGCATAGTTTCTGTAACCAAATTGCGATGTGAAGAAATTTGTCGAGTCCCTCGCGAACCCAATGCAAAGGCTCGAAGGACCTCCTCCGGGATTCCAGTGGTTGTCCTGCGTCACCCATTTACCACCTGAAGGGAACCAGTGCAGTTGGAGTGTTTGGAATTGTGGGATTGAGCCCCTGGACAGGTTCTTGTAACGCTGTCACAATTTTTGTTACTACAAGACAAAGGTCCTGTAACAAGCACAGAATTCTGTAGCCAAATAGCAATGTGAGAAAATTCATCGAGTCCCTCACGAACCCGACGCAAAGGCTCACGGGACCTCCTCTGGGAGCCCCGTGGTTGTCTGGCGACACCCGTTACCACCCGCGAAGGAACCAGTACGGTTGGAGTGTTTGGAATTGAGGGATTGAACCCCTGGATAAGTTCTTGTAACGTCGGCACAGTTGTTATAACTGCAAGACAGAGGTGTTGTAACAAGTGCAGAATTTTTGTAACCAAATAACGATGTAAAAATTCGTCGAGTCCCTTACAAACCCGACGCAAAGTCTCAGACGACCTCCTTCAGGAGTCTTGTGGTTGTTTGGCATCACCTGTTAACACCCGCGAGCAAACTAGTGCAGTTCAAGTATTGTGAAATTTCGTTGTGTCGCCGCGATTCATTACGGCTTTGAGGAGGATAAACAGTGCATGTAGTTGGAAATTTTATAGAAAAAAAAAATAATATATTCTTTGATGACAAATCAAACGGATAAAATTTAAAATTTTGGGAGAGCCGAGAATGAGTTTTAAGAAAAACGAGTGAAGAGACAGGTGAAAAAGATTCGATACGAGTCGCACCTGAAAATGAAAAAAAAAAACACGACAAAAATAATTCAATAAAACCACTTTTACCATCAATTACATATTCGTAGTTGAATGTTACCAACTATGTATTCCGTTGGTGAAATAACAGAACTCTAAAAACTATAAGCAAAAGAGACCGAGATTCAATAGATGTAGCACGACGAAAAACATAAAATAGCGAATGCGAATTATAATGACACCCATTCACCTATTCGCCCCATTCTCTTATCAACTCTACCCGCTACCCTCTTCCGTAACCAAATTAAAAATGGGCAAGGGGATTCATCAATATTCACACGTCACACATTTCTAGTTTATAATATATAAATAAGTTGGAGTTCTATTTTTGATGTTTAGGCATGTGTTTGTCAGCTATGTAAACATTTCTTTTTTCTTTTAACCCAACAACCACCGACAAAATAATTCAGACGTTATTATTAATTTGAAACATTCATATACTCTTTCTATTCGATAATGTTAAGAAAATAAAAAAAAATTAAAACTTATCTTATTTAATATTTATTAATTATTATTAATATTGAGGCGCAGGAGGGTGAGGAGGAGTCGGATGAGGATTACGTGGCGGACAGTGGTGATAGCGAATCGTCCGATGGTGAAGATGAGAACGAGTGTGTTCCAGAGACACTCGTTCCGACTGCCCCCCGCCATGTCCTACCTCCCCCTCTTTCGATACCGGCGCTTTCGACAGTTCCGTCTCACTATCACAGTCTGGATTTGGACGCCATGCACGAGAGGACTCCGTTTCTTGACACGGGTGAAGAGGATTACAACCTAGATGGCAGTGTAGAGTTTCGGGTCGGACACAAGTTTAGAAGCCGAGAGGCAGTGCTTCAAGGTGTGAAGAACTACAGTATTCGGAGGAGTACGGAGTACCGAGTGATAGAATCAGACCGGTTAAAGTCCAAGCCAACACAGCAGAGCTCCTTGATAGCGCCCTGCACTCCTCGAAGTCCTAGAGAAGTGGTAACCACCGTACGTGCACTAGGTTGTTGGACTTGTCTGTCAGCAGATACCCTCCGATCAGGAACATATTGTAGCATCGCGCATACTGTCGGAGGGTCTCAGGATTGTCGGTGGGGGGCATCTGTCGTACATGATCAAGCAACCAGACCAGTTTCAGCATGAAGGACTCCTTCCTCTGCTCTGCCTCCTGTGCTGCCACCGGTGGCCTGGCACCAAGTAGCTGCTCCACTATCGCCCACGTCTCAGTGTCGTACCACCGACCGAAGTCACAAAGGCATCCCCCAACGGGGTTCCCATTGCACGCAGGCCGAGGTGGTACACCACGTCCTGTAGGGTGATAGTGACCTCACCCCACGGAAGATGAAACGTGTGCGTCTCCAGACGCCATCGCTCCACGAGTGCCGAAATCAGGGAATTGTCAAATGTGAAGTCCCTGAGCGGCACTATGTCGCCGAATCCGGCCTCAACCAGATACGGGACGATGGCATCGGGTGGAGGAAGGATATGGCTGACTCGCCAACGCAATAGAAAGTGAGGCCTCTGCAAATGAAAAATAAATTTTTAATCTATACATACATAATAATACATGTTTCTACTTTACTAAAGAACAAAGTACTACTCGTACTTAGTAACATACTACCATGTGTCTACTCTACATCTGTCTCTAACTTACTTATGTCGGCAAGCAAACCCTAATTAAGTAATACCAATCTTAGACAAGCAAATATTGTTTTAAATTCATCAGTCCTAACCCTAAAGCATCTTACTCAGTGTTTGTCACTACGAGACTACCTAAGCAATGTCCACATACTTAGATTAACTGAACATAACGCAACTAACCTCAAAGTCGGCCGCTGGTGCATGGAATTGCAATCACACCTTTGTAACTCCACACAACTAACCAGCAAGTGCACTGGGTCGTCCAAGTAATACCTTACGCGAGTAAGGGTCGATCCCACGGAGATTGCCGACTTGAAGCAAGCTATGGTTATCTTGTAAATCTTAGTCAGGAGATTAATGATAAAAATAATTTTGTTTATGAAAAGTAAATAACATGAAATGAATGATACTTGTGATTCAATAATGAGGAACAGATTGAGGTTCCAGAGATGCTCTGTCGTCTGAATCTCTGCTTTCCTACTATCTTCTTCTCCAAACACGCATGGCATCCTTCCATGACAAGCTGTATGCTGGCGGATCACCATTGTCAATGGCTACCATCCATTCTCTCAGTGAAAATGGTCCAGGTACGGTTTCTGTACGGCTAATCAACTGTCAGATCTCTCGTCTCGGATGAAAAATACCAAGCACAGCTACCGCACGGCTAATCATCTGTCGGTTCTCACTTGTGTCGGAATAGGATCTCTCTATCCTTTTGCACACTGTCACTGCGCCCAACATTCGTGAGTTTGAAGCTCGTCACAGTCATCCCATCCCAGATCCTACTCAGAATACTACAGACAAGGTTTAGACTTTTCGAATCTCAGGAATGCTGCCAATTGCTTCTAGCCTCTACCACAAAGGTTCTAATCTCATGGATTCGAATGCTCTGTTGTCAGGAGAGGCAAGTCAAATATGTGGATCAGAGACACAAGAGATATGCACTCAAGCTATCGCCTAATGGCTACGTTGAGCTAAGATAGAATGGGAGTGGTTGTCAAGCACGCGTTCATAAAGTTGAGAATGATGATGAGTGTCACGGATCATCATATTCTTTATATTGAAGCACGAGAGAGTATCTTAGAATAGAATCAAGCGTGATCGAAAAGAAAACAATAGTAATTGCATTAATCCATTGAGACACAGCAGAGCTCCTCACCCCTACCTATGGGGTCTAGAGACTCATGCTGTAGAAGATACAATATGAGATGTAAAATATCATAAGTTACCAAAATGAATCTCTAAAAGTAGTTTTTATACTAAACTAGTAACTTAGGTTTACAGAAAATGAGTAACTAAGTGCAGAGAGTGCAGAAATCCACTTCCGGGGCACACTTGGCGTGTGCTTGGGCTGAGCATTGAGCTTTACATGTGCATATGCCTTTTCTGGAGTTAAACGCCAGCTTAGATGCCAGTTTGGGCGTTTAACTCCAGTTCTGGTGCCAGTTCTGGCATTTTACACCAGAAAAGGGTCTCTGGCTGGAAAGAATGGACTATTATATATTGCTTGGATGCCAGTTTGCGTTGTACGGCAGTTTGGGCCATAAAATCTCGGACAAAAAATGGACTATTATATATTGATGGAAAGCCCAAGATGTCTACTTTCTAACGCAATTGAGAGCGCGGCAATTGGGCTTCTATAGCTCCAGAAAATCCACTTCGAGTGCAGGAGGGTCAGAATCCAACAGCATCTGCAGTCCTTTCTCAGCCTCTGAATCAGATTTTTGCTCCGGTCCCTCAATTTCAGCCAAAAAATACCTGAAATTACATAAAAACACATAAACTCATAGTAAAGTCCAAAAATGTAATTTTTGCATAAAAATTAATAAAAATATAATAAAAAGTAACCAAAACATATTAAAAACTACCTAAAAATAATAGCAAAAAGCGTATAAATTATCCGCTCATCACAACACCAAATTTAAATTGTTGTTTGTCTCCAAGCAACTAAAAACAAAATAGGATAAAAAGAAGAGAAAATATAATAAATTTTAAAATATCAATGAAGCTTAGTTCCAATTAGATGAGCGGGACTAGTAGCTTTTTGCTTCTGAACAGTTTTGACATCTCACTTTATCCTTTGAAGTTCAGAATGATTGGCATCCATAGGAACTCAGAATTCAAATAGTGTTATTGATTCTCCTAGTTCAGTATGTTGATTCTTGAACACAGCTACTTTATGAGTCTTGGCCGTGGCCCTAAGCATTTTTTTTTCCAGTATTATCACCGGATACATAAATGCCACGGACACATAACTGGGTGAACCTTTTCAAATTGTGACTCAGCTTTGCTAGAGTCCCCAGTTAGAGGTTTCCAGAGTTCTTAAGCACACTCTTTTTGCTTTGGACCACGACTTTAACCACTCAGTCTCAAGCTTTTCACTTGACACCTTCACGCCACAAGCACATGATTAGGGACAGCTTGATTTAGCCGCTTAGGCCAGGATTTTATTCCTTTGGGCCCTCCTATCCATTAATACTCAAAGCCTTGGATCCTTTTTACCCTTGCCTTTTAGTTTAAATGGTTACTGGCTTTTCTGGTTGCTTTTTTTTTTCTTTCTTTCTTTTTTATTTTTTGCATTTTTTTCATATTTTTTTCGCAAGCTTTATATTTTTCACTGCTTTTTCTTGCTTCAAGAATCAATTTTTTCTAAAATTTTTAGATTATCAATAACATTTCTCCTTTTTCATTATTCTTTCAAGAGCCAACAATTTTAACATTCATAAACTTCACTATAAAAAATATGCACTGTTTAAGCATTCATTCAGACAACAAAAAGTATTGCCACCACATCAAAATAATTAAACTATTTCCAAGATAGAATTCGAAATTCATGTACTTCTTTTTCTTTTTCAGAAAATATTTTTCATTTAAAAAAGGTGAAAGATTCATGGAACATTCATAGCTTTAAGACATAGACACTAAACACTAATGATCATGTAATAAAGACAAAAACATAGACAGAACATAAAGCATAGAAACCGAAAACAGAAAAACAAATAACAAGGAGATTAAAGAACGGGTCCACCTTAGTGATGGTGGCTTCTTCTTCCTCTTGAAGAACCAATGGAGTTCTTGAACTCCTCTATGTCTCTTCCTTGCCTTTGTTGCTCCTTGTTGGAACTCAATTCTCCTAAAGAGGTGTTGAGTTGCTCCTAGTAGTTGTGTGGAGGGAAATGCATCCCTTGAGGCATCTCAGGGATTTCTCGGAGTTGGAAGCGACTGCCTTCCCTTTCCTCTTCCTAGAGGTTTCTCCGGCCTTAGGTGCCATTAATGGTTATGAAAAAACAAAAAGTAGTGCTTTTTTCACACCAAACTTAAAAGGTTTGCTCGTCCTCGAGCAAAATAAGATAGAAGAGAGTAGAAGAAGAATGATGCAATTAATTTTAAAAACTTATTACTGTATACAAAAAAATTAAAAAGAGTTGAAAAGAATTTGAAAATATATGTAAGTTTTGAAAACGTTTTGGAAGGAATTGAAAAGAATTGAAAAAAGAATTAAAAAGAATTGGAAAGGTTATTAATATTTGAAAATAGAAATTGAAAGATGAACGTTTAAAACATGTTTGATGCAAAAAAATTATGAATTAAAACATGAAAATTTGAAAAAAATCGAATTGGAAACAAAATTACCTCCCTTGTGTCATCCTGGCGTTTAACGCCCACTTGACTGCCTCTTTGGGCGTTTAACGCCCAGCCAGATACCCTGACTGGCGTTAAATGCCAGGAATCATTCTTTACTGGGCATTTTTCTGAATGCCCAGAATGCTGCCTGCATGGGCGTTAAACGCCCAGTTTGCTATCCTTACTGGCGTTTAAACGCCAGTAAGCCTGTCCTCCAGGGTGTGTTATTTTTTATACTATTTTTTTTCTCTTTAATTCTGCAGCTATTTTTAAGATTCCACATGATCATCAACCTAAAGAAAACATAACATGGCAATGGAAAACAAATGTCTATAAAAAATAAATATAATTAAATAACATTGGGTTGCCTCCCAATAAGCACTTCTTTACTGTCAATAGCTTGACATTACTGAGCTTTAATCTAATCTCAGTCTTGAGAATTCTTGCTCAACATTGCCTTCAAGATAATGCTTGACTCTCTGTCCATTAACAATGAACTTTTTGTCAGAGTCAATATCCTGAAGCTCTATATATCCATATGGTGACACACTTGTAATCACGTATGGTCCCTTCCACCAGGATTTCAATTTCCCAGGGAACAATCTGAGCTTAGAGTTAAACAGTAGAACCTTCTGTCCTGGCTTAAAGACTCTAGATGAGAGCTTTCTGTCATGCCACCTTTTTGCTTTCTCCTTGTAGATTTTAGCATTTTCGAAAGCATTGAGTCTGAACTCCTCCAGCTCATTCAACTGGAGTAATCTTTTCTCTCCAGCTACCTTAGCATCAAGATTTAGGAATCTTGTTGCCCAGTAGGCCTTGTGTTCTAGTTCCACTGGCAGATGACAGGCTTTTCCATACACAAGCTGGTATGGAGAGGTCCCTATAGGAGTCTTGAATGCGGTTCTGTATGCCCACAGAGCATCATCCAGACTTCTTTCCCAATCCCTTCTACGGGTACTTACAGTCCGTTTCAGGATTCGTTTTAGTTCTCTATTTGAGACTTCAGCCTGCCCATTTGTCTGTGGATGATATGGAGTTGCCACTTTGTGGTTAATTCCATATCGGATCAGAGCAGAGTCAAGCTGTTTATTGCAGAAATGAGTGCCTCCATCACTGATCAATACCCTAGGGACACCGAACCTGCTGAAGATATATTTCTGGATGGACTTCATCATTGTCTTAGTATCATTAGTGGGTGTTGCAATTGCCTCTACCCATTTAGATACATAGTCTACTACCACCAGAATATAAGTGTTTGAATATGATGGTGGGAAAGGCCCCATGAAGTCAATACCCCATACATCAAACAACTCAATCTCTAAGATCCCTTGCTGAGGCATGGCATAACCATGAGGCAGATTACCAGCTCTCTGGAAACTGTCAAAGTTACGTACAAACTCTCGGGAGTCTCTATAGAGAGTAGGCCAGTAGAAGCCACATTGGAGAACCTTTGTGGCTGTTCGCTCACCTCCGAAATGTCCTTCATATTGTGATCCATGGCAATGCCATAGGATCTTCTGTGCCTCTTCTCTAGGCACACATCTACCAATTATTCTGTCTGCACATCTGATGAGCGGATATTTTATACGCTTTTTGGGGTTAATTTCATGTAGTTTTTAGGATGCTTTAGTTAAGTTTTTAGTTTATTTTCATTAGTTTCTAGGAAAAATTTATATTTCTGGACTTTACTATGAGTTTGTGTGTTTTTCTGTAATTTCAGGTATTTTCTGGCTGAAATTGAGGGAGCTGAGCTTAAATCTGATTCGGGCTGAAAAAGGACTACTGGTACTGTTGGATTCTGACCTCTCTGCACTCGGAATGGATTTTCTGGAGCTACAGGAGTCCAATTGGCACGCTTCCAATTGCGTTGGAAAGTAGACATCCAGGGCTTTCCAGCAATATATAATAGTTTATACTTTGTTCAAGGATAAATGACGTAAACTGGCATTCAACGCCAGTTCCATGTTGTAGTCTGGCGTCCAGCGCCAGAAACAGGTTACAAGTTGGAGTTCAACGCCAGAAACAGGTTACAACCTGGCGTTGAACGCCCAAAATAGCCCAGGCAGGTGAGAAGCTTAAGTCTCAGTCCCAGCACACACCAAGTGGGCCCCAGAAGTAGATTTCTGCACTATCTGTCATAGTTTACTCATTTTCTGTAAACCTAGGTTACTAGTTTAGTATTTAAACAACTTTTAGAGATTTATTTTGCATCTCATGACATTTTAGATCTGAAATTTGTACCTTTTGGCAGCATGAGTCTCTAAACCCCATTGTTGGGGGTGAGGAGCTCTGCAGCGTCTCGATGAATTAATGCAAGTAGTTTTATTTTCTATTCAAACATGCGTGTTCCTATCTAAGATATTCATTCACGCTTAATTATAGAGAAGGTGTTGATCCGTGACACTCATCACCTTCCTCAATCCATGAACGTGTGTCTGACAACCACCTTCGTTCTACATCAGATTGAATGAGTATCTCTTAGATTCCTTAATCAGAATCTTTGTGGTATAAGCTAGATTGATGGCGGCATTCATGAGAATCTGGAAAGTCTAAACCTTGTCTGTGGTATTCCAAGTAGGATTCTGGGATTGGATGGCTGAGACGAGCTTAAAACTCACGAGTGTTGGGCGTAGTGACAGACGCAAAATGATCAACGGATCCTATTCCAGCATGAGTGGGAACTGACAGATGATTAGCCGTGTAGTGACAGCGCATGTGGACCCTTTTCACTGAGAGGACGGATGGTAGCCATTGACAACGGTGATCCACCAACATACAGCTTGCCATGGAAGGAACTTTGCACTTTTGCATGCATGAGGGAAGAGGAATATAAGAGAAAATCTGAAATTTAGAAGACAAAGCATCTCCAAAACCCCAACATATTCTCCATTACTGCATAATAAGTATTTAATTCATACTCTTCTATTTTTTTTCGTAATTCAAACTGATAATTATAATTGATATCCTGACTAAGAATAACAAAATAACCATAGCTTGCTTCAAGCCAACAATCTCCGTAGGATCGACCCTTACTCACGTAAAGTATTACTTGGACGACCCAGTGCACTTGCTGGTTAGTTGTGCGGAATTACATAGTGTGAAGTAATTTTTGTGCACCAAGTTTTTGGCGCCGTTGCCGGAGATTGTTCGAGTTTGGACAACTGATGGTTTATTTTGTTACTTAGATTAGGAAAAAAAATTTCTTTTAAAATTTTTGAAATTTGTGTTCTTTGTTCTTCCTTCATCTTCAAGTTGTTCTTGTTTATTTTTCTTGTTTGACCTTTAGTTTTTCTTGTTCTGTTTCTTTTCTTGTTTTTCTTGTGCCTTTTTAAAACTTTAGTTTTCGAAAAAAAATTCATTCTTAGTTATTTAAAAATACTTCTTCAAAACAAGTGTTACATTTACAGCCCAATTGGCTAGAGCGTTAGTCTATGTTCTTGGTAATTGGGTATATTCTTTTCATTTATTTTCGAAATAAATAAATAAATAAATAAAAATATTTTTTTTCTATTTTTACATCATCTCCCTTTTTCCATCATGGATCTAAGTGGAAATGAACAGTCCAGAAGGACTCTGGGGTTATATGCTAACCCTACTACTGCTTCATATGGGAGTAGTATCTGCCTACCCTCCATTGGAGTCAGTAGCTTTGAGCTGAATCCTCAGCTCATTATCATGGTGCAGCAAAGTTGCCAGTATTTCGGTCTTCCACAGGAAGAACCTACAGAGTTTCTGGCACTTTTTACAATTTGCTGACACAGTCCATGATAAGGAAGTAGATCAGGATGTCTACAGACTATTACTGTTTCTATTTGCTGTAAAAGACCAAGCTAAGAGGTGGTTAAATAACCAACCTAAGGCTAGCATAAGGACATGGAAACAGCTGTCAAAAAAAAATTCTTGAATCAATATTTCCCTCCAAAAAGGATGACACAGCTAAGGCTGGACATCCAAGGCTTTAAACAAGGAGATAATGAATCTCTTTATGATGCATGGGAGAGATACAGAGAGATGCTAAGAAAGTTCCCCTCTGAAATATTTTCAGAGTGGGTTCAGTTAGACATCTTCTATTATGGGCTTACAGAAAAAGCTCAAATTTCTCTAGATTACTCAGCTGGTGGATCTATCCACATGAGAAAGACAATTGAAGAAGCTCAAGAGCTCATTGATACAGTTGCCAGAAATCAGTATCTGTACCTAAGCAGTGAACCTTCATGAACGAAGAGGCTAGAACAGTGACTGTTGAACTCAGTCCTGCAGAACAAGCTACTGAATTCAATCAGCAATTAGATTTTCTAACAAAACAGTTAGCCGAATTCAAGGAGAGACTACAAGAGACAAGAATGGCTAATATAAATATGGAAGTACAATTAAAGCAAACAAAGCAGCAGCTGTCAAAACAAATAACAGAAGAGTGCCAAGCAGTTCAATTGAGAAGTGGGAAAACATTAGATGCCCCACCTCAAGGTAGCAGGAAGCCAAGAAATGAGCAAACTACCCAACATTCATCTGAGGACAGTAAGAGCCCGGAGAGGAATAATTCTGGCAATCAAACGCCAGAAATTGGGTGGAAAGCTGGCATTGAACTCCCAAACCATGCTCAGTCCTGGCGTTCAACGCCAAAAACAAGCAAGGAATTGGCGTTGAACACCCAAAAGAAGCACAGTTCTGACGTTTAGACGCCAGGAACAAGTGAGGAGTCGGCGTCCAACGTCACTCCAGCTTCTAACCCTGGCATTCAAATGCCAGTGAGGGATCAGACATACACAAGTGCTGATAACGACCCCTCTAAAAAGGCTTCTCCAACCACCTCTGTAGAAAATAAACCTGCAGTAACTAAGGTTGAAGAATTTAAAGCCAAGATACCTTATCCTCAAAAACTCCGCCAAGAGAAGCAGGATAAGCAATTTACTCGCTTTGCAGATTATCTCAGGACTCTTGAAATAAAGATTCCGTTTGCAGAGGAACTTGAGCAAATACCTTCTTATGCCAAGTTCATGAAAGAGATCTTGAGTCATAAGAAGGATTGGAGAGAAACTGAAAGAGTTATCCTCACTGAAGAATGCAGTGCAGTCATTCTGAAAAGCTTTCCAGAAAAGCTTAAAGATCTCGGAAGCTTTCTGATACCATGCATATTAGAGGGTAATTGCACCAAGACAACCTTATGTGATCTTGGGGCAAGCATTAACCTCATACTTGCATCCACTATCAGAAAGCTTGGTTTAACTGAAGAAGTTAAACCAACCCGGATATGTCTCCAACTTGCTGATGGCTCCATTAAATACCCATCAGGCGTGATTGAGGACATGATTGTCAGGGTTGGGCCATTCACCTTTCCCACTGACTTTGTAGTGCTGGAAATGGAGGAGCACAAGAGTGCTACTCTCATCCTAGGAAGACCTTTCCTAGCAACTGGACGAACTCTCATTGATGTCCAAAAGGGGAAAGTCACCCTGAGAGTCAATGAGGATGAGTTTAAGTTGAATGCTGTCAATGTCATGCAGCATCCAGACACACCAAAAGACTGCATGAAAGTTGATCTTATTGACTCTTTGGTAGAGGAGATCAACATGGCTGAGAGTCTCGAATCAGAGTTGGAAGATATCTTTAGAGATGTTCAGCCTGATCTTGAGGATTCAGAGGAATTGAAAGAGCCTCTGAAATTTCCTCAGGAAGAGGAAAAACCTCCTAAACCCGAGCTCAAACCATTACCACCATCCCTGAAATATGCATTTCTGGGAGAAGGTGACACTTTTCCAGTGATCATAAGCTCTGCTTTAAATACACAGGAAGAGGAAGCACTAATTCAAGTGCTAAGGACACATAAGACAGCTCTTGGGTGGTCCATAGGTGACCTTAAGGGCATAAGCCCAGCTAGATGCATGCACAAGATCTTATTGGAGGACAATGTTAAGCCAGTGGTTCAACCACAGAGGCGGCTAAATCCAGCCATGAAGGAAGTGGTGCAGAAAGAGGTCACCAAATTACTGGAGGCTGGGATTATTTATCCTATTTCTAATAGCCCCTGGGTGAGCCCTGTCCAAGTTGGACTGAAGGGATTGTCCTTGGACATAAAATTTCAAACAAGGGAATAGAGGTGGATCAAGCTAAAATAGAAGTAATTGAAAAATTACCACCACCTGCCAATGTTAAGGCAATCAGAAGCTTTCTGGGGCATGCAGGATTCTATAGGAGGTTTATAAAGGATTTTTCAAAAATTGCAAAACCTCTAAGCAACCTGCTAGCTGCCGACACGCCATTTGTGTTTGACACAGAGTGCCTGCAAGCGTTTGAAACTCTGAAAGCTAAGCTGGTCACAGCACCAGTTATCTCTGCACAAGACTAGACATTACCATTCGAATTAATGTGTGATGCCAGTGATCACGCCATTGGTGCAGTATTGGGGCAGAGGCATGACAAGCTTCTGTATGTCATTTATTATGCTAGCCGTGTTTTAAATGATGCCCAGAAAAATTACACAACCACAGAAAAGGAATTACTTGCAGTGGTCTATGCCATTGACAAGTTTAGATCATACTTAGTAGGATCAAAAGTGATTGTGTACACTGACCATGCTGCTCTTAAATATCTGCTCACAAAGCAGGATTTAAAACCCAGGCTCATAAGATGGGTGTTGCTTCTGCAAGAGTTTGATATAGAAATAAGAGACAGAAAATGAACAGAGAACCAAGTGGCTGATCATCTGTCCCGGATAGAGCCAGTAGAAGGGACGTCCTTCCCCTCTCTTGAAATCTCTGAGACCTTTCTGGATGAGCATTTGTTTGCCATTCAGGAAATACCATGGTTTGCAGACATTGCAAACTATAAAGCTGCAAGGTTCATACCCAAGGAGTACAGCAGGCAACAAAAGAAAAAATTAATTACCGATGCAAAGTACTACTTATGGGATGAACCCTATCTCTTTAAGAGATGTGCAGACGGCATAATCCGTAGGTGTGTGCCTAAAGAAGAAGCACAAAGGATCTTATGGCATTGCCATGGGTCACAATATGGAGGTCATTTTGGAGGTGAGCGAACAGCTACCAAGGTCCTCCAATGTGGTTTCTACTGGCCTACACTTTACAGAGATTCCCGAGAGTTTGTACGTAACTGTGACAGTTGCCAGAGAGCTGGTAATTTGCCTCATGGTTATGCCATGCCTCTACAAGGAATCTTGGAGATTGAGCTGTTTGATGTATGGGGTATTGATTTCATGGGGCCTTTTCCACCATCATACTCAAACACTTATATTCTGGTGGCAGTTGACTATGTATCAAAATGGGTAGAGGCCATTGCCACACCCACCAATGATACTAAAACAGTGCTGAAGTTTCTCCAGAAACATATCTTTAGCAGGTTTGGTGTCCCTAGGGTACTAATCAGTGATGGGAGCACTCACTTCTGCAACAAACATCTTTACTCTGCCATGGTTCGGTATGGGATTCACCACAAGGTGGCGACTCCATATCATCCACAGACAAATGGGCAAGCTGAAGTTTCTAACAGAGAACTAAAAAGAATCCTGGAACGGACTGTAAGTACCCGTAGAAAGGATTGGGCACGAAGCTTGGATGATGCTCTGTGGGCTTACAGAACAGCATTCAAGACTCCTATAGGGATCTCTCCATACCAACTTGTGTATGGTAAGGCTTGTCACCTGCCCGTGGATCTGGAAAGCTCAGCAAGGTCCAGCTAAAGACAATAAAGAAGCGCTTGCTGGGAGGCAACCCAGCCATTAGCTAACTTTTTCTGTTATTTGATTCTATTTCTATTTTAATTGCATGAGCTTAATATTAACAAGGTAAATAATCAATTGCATAAGTTCACAGGGCTACAGAAGGATTCAGAGCACAAAACAGGAAAAAGGAGCTCACTAGCAAGAAAACGCCAGTAAAAGGCTATTTTGGGCGTTCAACGCCCAAAAGAAGCATCCGCTGGGCGTGGAACGCCAGTAAGGATAGCCATCTGGGCGTTAAACGCCAGAAAGAAGCACCTTCTGGGCGTTTAACGCCAGATTGACAGCATCCTGGGCATTTAGAAAAACGCCCAGTGACAAAGGAGTTCCTGGCGTTCAACGCCAGAAAGAAGCAACAGCTGGGCGTTGAACGCCCAGGAGAAGCAGCATTTGGGCGTTAAACGCCCAAAACATGCAGCATTTGGGCATTTAATGCCAGGATGGTGGGGAGGAGGTAAATTCGTTTTTGTTTCACAGTTTTTTATTTTAATTTTATTTTTCATGTTTCAATTCATGATTTCTTGCATAAACATGTTACAAACCCTAATTTCTAAAAACCCTACTTTAAAAATATCAAATGTATCTTAATCCATAAACATAAATTCTTTTTCAATCCAATCCAACTCTTTTTCAAATTTTCCAAAACAAATCTATCTCTTTTCCTTCTAAAATCTTTTCAACTCATCAATATCTTTTTCAAATCTTCACATTATCTTTTTTTTCAAAATTCAAATTTATCTTTTTCAAATATCTTTCATATCTTTTCAATCTTAAATCACATCTTTTCATATCATACTTATTTTTTATAAATCATATCTTCTATCTTATCTTTTTAACATTTTCGAAAACCCACCCCTCCCTTTTAAAGCCACATTCGGCCTCCCTCCTCCCATCCACCATTCGCCACTAGCTCTCCTTCTATCCCTCTCCTTTCTTTTCTTTTGCTTGAGGACAAGCAAACCTCTAAGTTTGGTGTATTTATCCGTGCTCACTAAACCATACCCACTAAGATCATGGCTCCTAAAGGAAAACAACCCACTCCAAGAGGCAAGAAAGAGAGTATTCCAAAACCACTTTGGAATCAAGGGAAGTTCTTAACCAAAGAACATTCAGACCATTACTATAAAATAATGGGTCTAAGATCAGTGATCCCGGAAGTCAAGTTCGATCTGAAAGAAGATGAATATCCGGAGATCCAAGAGCAGATTCGAAATAGAAACTGGGAAATCCTAGCTAATCCTGAAACAAAAGTGGGAAGAAATATGGTTTAGGAGTTCTACGCTAATCTATGGCAAATAGATAGGCAGAGAATATCTGGAACTGCCCTCTATGACTATCGGAATTTGGTCAGAGGAAAGATTGTTCACATCCACCCTGACAAAATCAGGGAGATCTTTAAGCTACCTCAACTGAAAGATGACCCATACTCCTTCAATAGGAGAATGATGAGAACAAATAAGGGCTTGGATAAGATTCTAGATGATATATGCATCCCTGGAGCCAGGTGGACCACCAGCAGCAAGGGTGTCCCAAATCAACTCAAGAGAGAAGATCTCAAACCAGTCGCCAGAGGATGGTTGGACTTCATTGGGCGTTTCTGAAGTCACCATTAAAAGAGCAGTGATGATCCATTGCATTATGTTGGGAAAAGAAGTGGAAGTTCATCAACTGATCCCATCTGAATTTTACATACTTGCAAACAAGAACTCCAAAGATGACAGGTTGGCTTATCCAAGCTTAATCTCTATGCTCTGCAAAGATGCTGGAGTAAGGATGGAAATAACGGAGTACATCTCAGTAGAGCAACCAATCACTAAAACCACAATGGAAAAACAACAAGTGCAGGATGACCCCATCAAGAGGAGAGCACAGGAATTTCTCCCAGAAATCCCTTAATTTGAATATTGGGAACATCTTGAAGCATCTGTTACTAAATTGCAAGAAGCTATGGACCAAATAAAAAAAGAACAGCAAAACCAAAACAGCATGCTCTGCAAACTGCTCAGGGAACAAGAAGAGCAAAGGCGTGACTTAAAGGAACTGAAGCGTCAGAAGTTATCTCTTGAAGGACCAAGCACCCCACAGACTAGAGGAACATCCACATCCCAAATTCAAGGTTGTTGAGTTCTAACCTTAGCCTTAACTCTGTAATAATTGTTCTTATTTGAGTTTTACCTTAGAAGTTATAGTAGTGGTTAGTAGTTATTTTATCTCCAATTAAGCTATAATTTATTTTTTGCATCATCATTAAACATGAATAAAATAGAAGATTTTCTTTAGAATAAGGAGGCAATATTTTTCGAGTTTTAATAAAAGAAATTCTAATTATTTACATGTGGTGGCAATGCTTTCTACCTTCTGAATGAATGCCTGAACAGAGCATATGTCTTTGGAATTTGATGTTCTTGAATGTTAAATATATTGGCTCTTGAAAGAATGATGAACATGAGACATGTTATTGATAATCTGAAAAATCATAAAAATGATTCTTGAAGCAAGAAAAAGCAGTGAATACAAAGCTTGCAAAAAAAAGTATATGCGAAAAAAAAAGAGAGAGAAAAAGCAAACAGAAAAAGCCAATAGCCCTTAAAACCAAAAGGCAATGGTAATAAAAAGGATCCAAGGCTTTGAGCATCAGTGGATAGGAGGGCCTAAGGGAATCAAATCCTGGTCTAAGCGGCTAAACCAAGCTGTCCCTAACCATGTGTTTGTGGCGTGAAGGTGTCAAGTGAAAACTTGAGACTGAGCGGTTAAAGTCAAGGTCCAAAGCAAAAAGAAGAGTGTGCTTAAGAACCATGGACACCTCTAATTGGGGACTTTAGCAAAGCTGAGTCACAATCTAAAAAGGTTCACCCAATTATGTGTCTGTGGCATTTATGTATCCGGTGGTAATACTGGAAAACAAAGTGCTTAGGGCCACGGCCAAGACTCATAAAAGTAGCTGTGTTCAAGAATCAACATACTGAACTAGAAGAATCAATAACACTATCTGAATTCTAAGTTTCTATAGATGCCAATCATTCTAAGCTTCAATGGATAAAGTGAGATGCCAAAACTGTTCGGAAGCAAAAAGCTACTAGTCCCGCTCATTTAATTAGAATCTGAGCTTCACTCAAAAACCTCTGAGATATTATTGCTTCGTGACTTATTTGTATTCTATTTTATTTGTCTAGTTTCTTGGGGACAAGCAACAGTTTAAGTTTGGTGTTGTGATGAGCGGATATTTTATACGCTTTTGGGGGTTAATTTCATGTAGTTTTTAGGATGCTTTAGTTAAGTTTTTAGTTTATTTTCATTAGTTTCTAGGAAAAATTCATATTTCTAGACTTTACTATGAGTTTGTATATTTTTTGTAATTTCAGGTATTTTTTGGCTGAAATTGAGGGAGTTAAGCAAAAATCTGATTCGGGCTGAAAAAGGACTGCTGATGCTGTTGGATTCTGACCTCTCTGCACTCGGAATGAATTTTCTGGAGCTACAGGAGTTCAATTGGCGCGCTTTCAATTACGTTGGAAAGTAGACATCCAGGGCTTTCCAGCAATATATAATAGTCTATACTTTGTTCAAGGATAGATGATGTAAACTGGCGTTCAACGCCAGTTCCATGTTGCAGTCTGGCGGCCAGCGCCAGAAACAGGTTACAAGTTGGAGTTCAACGCCAGAAACAGGTTACAACCTGGCGTTGAACGCCCAAAACAGCCCAGGCATGTGAGAAGCTTAAGTCTCAGCCCCAGCACACACCAAGTGGGCCCCAGAAGTGGATTTCTGCACTATCTATCATAGTTTACTCATTTTCTGTAAACCTAGGTTACTAGTTTAGTATTTAAACAACTTTTAGAGATTTATTTTGCATCTCATGACATTTTAGATCTGAATTTTGTACCTTTTGGCAGCATGAGTCTCTAAACCCCATTGTTGGGGGTGAGGAGCTCTGCAGCGTCTCGATGAATTAATGCAAGTAGTTCTATTTTCCATTCAAACATGCGTGTTTCTATCTAAGATATTCATTCGCGCCTAATTATAGAGAAGGTGATGATCCGTGACACTCATCACCTTCCTCAATCCATGAACGTGTGTCTGACAACCACCTTCGTTCTACATCAGATTGAATGAGTATCTCTTAGATTCCTTAATCAGAATCTTTGTGGTATAAGCTAGATTGATGGCGGCATTCATGAGAATCTGGAAAGTCTAAACCTTGTCTGTGGTATTCCGAGTAGGATTCTGGGATTGGATGGCTGTGACGAGCTTAAAACTCACGAGTGTTGGGCGTAGTGACAGACGCAAAAGGATCAATGGATCCTATTCCAGCATGAGTGGGAACTGACATATGATTAGCCGTGTAGTGACAGCGCACGTGGACCCTTTTCACTGAGAGGACGGATGGTAGCCATTGACAACGGTGATCCACCAATATACAGCTTACCATGGAAGGAACTTTGCACTTTTGCATGCATGAGGGAAGAGGAATACAAGAGAAAAGCTGAAATTCAGAAGACAAAGCATCTCCAAAACCCCAACATATTCTCCATTACTGCATAATAAGTATTTAATTCATACTCTTCTATTTTTTTCGTAATTCAAACTGATAATTATAATTGATATCCTGACTAAGAATAACAAAATAACCATAGCTTGCTTCAAGCCAACAATCTCCATGGGATCGACCCTTACTCACGTAAGGTATTACTTGGACGACCCAGTGCACTTGCTGGTTAGTTGTGCGGAATTACATAGTGTGAAGTAATTTTCGTGCACCAACATCTCTTAAAGAGATATGGTTCATCCCACAAGTAGTACTTTGCATCAGAAACCAATTTTTTTGTTTGCTGATAACTGTACTCTTTGGGAATGAACCACTGGTTCTATCCGGGACAGGTGATCAGCTACTTGGTTCTCTATCCCTTTTCTGTCTCTTATTTCTATATCAAACTCTTGCAGAAGCAACACCCATCTTATGAGTCTGGGTTTTAAATCCTGCTTTGTGAGGAGATATTTTAGAGCAGCCTGGTCAGTGTACACAATCACTTTTGATCCTACTAAATGAGATCTGAACTTGTCAATGGCATAAACCACTGCAAGTAACTCCTTTTCTGTGGTTGTGTAATTCTTTTGCTCGTCATTTAAAACATGGCTAGCATAATAAATAACATGCAGAAGCTTGTCATGCCTCTGTTCCAATACTGCACCAATGGCATGGTCACTGGCATCATACATTAGTTCGAATGGTAATGTCCAGTCTGGTGTAGAAATGACTGGTGCTATGACCAACTTAGCTTTCAGAGTCTCAAAGGCCTGCAAACACTCTGTGTCAAAGACAAATGGTGTATCAGCGGCTAGCAGATTGCTCAGAAGTTTTGCAATTTTTGAAAAATCCTTTATAAACCTCCTATAGAATCCTGCATGCCCTAGAAAGCTTCTGATTGCCTTAACATTGGCAGATGGTGGTAATTTTTCAATTACCTCTACCTTAGCTTGATCCACCTCTATTCGCTTGTTCGAAATTTTGTGCCCAAGGACAACCCCTTCAGCCACCATAAAGTGACATTTCTCCCAGTTTAAAACCAAGTTAGTCTCTTGGCACCTTTTCAGAACAAGTGCTAGATGGTCAAGACAGGAGCTGAATAAGTCTCCAAATACTGAGAAGTCATCCATGAAGACTTCCAGAAATTTCTCTACCATATCAGAGAAGATAGAGAGCATGCACATTTGAAAGGTTGCAGGTGCATTGCACAGACCAAATGGCATCCTTCTGTAGGCAAATACTCTAGATGAACATGTGAATGCTATTTTTTCTTGGTCCTGAAGATCTACTACAATTTGGTTGTAACCTGAATAGCCATCCAAAAAGCAGTAGTATTCATGACCTGCTAGTCTCTCTAGCATCTAGTCTATGAATGGTAAAGGAAAATGATCATTTCTGGTGGCTGTATTGAGCCTTCTGTATTCAATACACATACGTCACCCTATAACTGTTCTTGTAGCAACCAGTTCATTCTTTTTATTATGAACCACTGTCATGTCTCCTTTCTTGGGGACAACTTGGACAGGGCTCACCCAGGGGCTATCAGAAATAGGATAAATAATCCCAGCCTCTAGTAACTTAGTGACTTCTTTCTGTACCACCTCCTTCATGGCTGGATTCAGCCACCTCTATGGTTGAACCACTGGCTTAGCATCATCTTCCAATAGAATCTTGTGCATGTATCTGGCTGGGCTAATGCCCTTGAGATCACTTATGGACCACTCAAGAGCTGTCTTGTGTGTCCTCAGCACCTGAATTAGTGCTTTCTCTTCCTGTGGCTTTAAAGCAGAGCTTATGATTACCGAAAAAGTGTCATTTTCTCCCAGAAATGCATATTTCAGGGATGGTGGGAGTGGTTTGAGCTCGGGATTAGGAGGCTTCTCCTCTTCCTGAGGAGTTTTCAGAGGTTCTTTTGTTTTCTTTGGTTCCTCCAGATCAGGCTGAACATCTTTAAAAATGCCCTCTAGCTCTAATTCGAGACTCTCAGTCATATTGACCTCTTCCACCAGGGAGTCAATAATATCAGCGCTCATGCAGTCTTTTGATGTGTCTGGATGCTGCATTGCTTTGACAGCATTCAACTTAAACTCATCCTCATTGACTTTCAGGGTTATCTCCCCTTTTTGGACGTCAATGAGGGTTCATCCAATTGCTAGAAAAGGTCTTCCTAGAATGAGAGTTGCACTCTTGTGCTCCTCTATTTTCAGCACTACAAAGTCAGTGAAAAAGGCAAATGGCCCAACCTTGACAATCATGTCCTCAATTACGCCTGATGGAATTTTAATAGAGCCATTAGCAAGTTGGAGACATATTCAGGTTAGTTTGACTTCTTCAGTCAAACCAAGCTTTTTGATAGTAGATGCAGGTATCAGGTTGATACTTGCCCCAAGATCACATAAAGCTGTCTTGGTACAAGCATCCTGTAATGTGCATGGTATCATAAAGCTTCTGGGATCTTTAAGCTTCTCTGGTAAGCTTTTTAAATTGACTGCACTGCATTCTTCAGTGAGAAAAACTTTTTCAGTCTCTCTCCAATCCTTCTTATGACTTAAGATCTCTTTCATGAACTTAGCATAAGAGGGTATTTGCTCAAGTGCCTCTGCAAACGGAATCTTTATTTCAAGAGTCCTGAGATAGTCTGCAAAGTGGGCAAATTGTTTATCCTATTCCGCTTGGCGAAGTTTCTGAGGATAAGGCATCTTGGCTTTATATTCTTCAACCTTAGTTGCTGCAGGTTTATTTCCTACAGAAGTGGTTGGAGAAGCCTGCTTAAGGGGGTTGTTATCAGCACTTCCAGGTGTCTGATCCCTTATTGGCATTTAAACGCCAAAACTGGGTGCTTTTTGGGCATTCAACGCCAGATTGCCACCTTTTCTGGCATTTGAACGCCAGAATTGGCCATCCACGGGGCGTTTAACGCCAACTTCTGACCCTTTTCTGGCGTTTGAATGCCAGAATCATTTCTCTCTGGGCTCCTACTGTCCTCAGAGGGATTTTGGGTAGTGGTTTGGTCATCCTCTGTCAGATGTTCCTTTCTTGGCTTCCTGCTGCTTTGAGTTGAGACATTCAATGTCTTTCCACTTCTTAAATGAACAGCTTGGCACTCTTCTGTTACCTGTTTAGATAACTGCTGTCTTGTCTGATCTAATTGTGCTTCCATATTCTTGTTAGCATTTTTAGTGTCTTGTAGCATCTCTTTAAATTCTGCTAACTGTTTTGTTATAAAAAGCAATTGCTGATTGAGTTCAGCAACTTGTTCTGGAGGACTAAGTTCAGTGGATACTGCTTTCGCCTCTTCTTTCATGGAGGACTCACTACTTAAGTACATATGCTGATTTCTAGCAACTGTATCAATGAGCTCTTGAGCCTCTTCAATTGTCTTTCTCATGTGTATAGATCCACCAGCTGAGTGGTCTAGAGACATCTGGGCCTTTTCTGTAAGCCCGTAGCAGAAAATGTCTAACTGCACCCATTCTGAAAATATTTCAGAGGGGCATTTCCTTAGCATCTCTCTGTACCTCTCACAGGCATTATAAAGAGATTCATTATCCTCTTGTTTAAAGCCTTGGATGTCCAGCCTTAGCTGTGTCATCCTTTTTGGAGGGAAATATTGATTTAGGAATTTGTCTGATAACTGTTTTCATGTTCTTATGCTTGCTGTGGGTTGGTTATTTAACCACCTCTAGCATGATCTTTTACAGCAAATGGAAACAGTAATAATCTATAGACATCCTAATTTACTTCCTTATCACGTACTGTGTCAGCAATTTGTAAGAACTGTGCCAAAAACTCAGTAGGTTCTTCCTGTGAAAGACCGGAATACTGACAATTTTACTACACCATGATAATGAGCTGAGAGTTTAGCTCAAAACTGCTGGCTCTGATGGGGGTATATAGATACTACTCCCATAGGAAGTAGTAGTGGGGTTAGCATATGACCCCAGAGTCCTTCTAGACTGTTCATTTCCACTTGAGTCCATAATGAACCTCTCTTGTTTCTGTATACACAGTTAACAAGGAAATGAAAAGATGTGTGTCTCTATGTCAGGATATAGAGCACTGGTATTGGGAGATAAAAAAATGGATGTGGAAGAAGGATTATATTTTGAAAAATAAAAATAGAATAAAAAAATTAAAATATTTTTGTTTTTATTTTATTTATTTAATGCTAATTTGAAATTAAAGAAATTAAAATAAAGTAAATGGAAAAAATAGATAAATTTTTAAAATTGAAATTTTAACTTGACTAACAAGAAACTACCAAATTTTAAAAATTTTGACTAAGTCAACCTAAGAAATTCGAAAATGATGAGTAAATAAAGGAAAAGATAAATTTTTTTTAATTTAATGAGGAAAGAGAAACAATAAAATGACACCAAACTTAGAATTTTTAGATCAAAACAAAGAAAACAAACAAGAAAACTTTGAATGTCAAGATGAACACCAAGAACACTTTGAAGATCAAGATAAACACCAAGAACAAATTTTGGAAATCTTTAAGAAAATAAAAACACAAAGGACACTAAACTTAAAAATTTTTATACTTTGGACACTAATAATTCGAAAATGCACAAGAAAAACAAGGAAATATACAAAACAAGAAAAACTAAAGATTAAACAAGGAAAATAAACAAGAACAACTTGAAGATCAAGAAAGAATAAGGAACATAAAACTCGAAAATATGAAAAAATAAAAAGAACATACAATTCGAAAAATTGAAGGAAAATAAAAACATACAATTGTCACCAAACATAAAACATGAAACTAAACTCAAACAGAAGACTCAATTATTAGTTTATTGATTTTTATCTATTTATTAAAAATTTTTGAAAAAAATCTAGAAAAGAAAACAAGGATTTTAAAATTTTAACAAAAACAATAATAAAAGACTCAAATTTAGTGACTCTAAACCAAAAAAAGATAAATTTATCCTAATCTAAGCAACAAGATGAACCGTCAGTTGTCCAAACTCGAACAATCCCCGACAATGGCGCCAAAAACTTAGTGCACGGAATTACAATCACACCTTTGCAACTCCGCACAAATAACCAGCAAGTGCACTGGGTCATCCAAGTAATACCTTACATGAGTAAGGGTCGATCCCACGAAGATTGCCGGCTTGAAGCAAGCTATGGTTATCTTGTAAATCTTAGTCAGGAGATTAATGATAAAAATGATTTTGTCTATGAAAAGTAAATAACATTAAATGAATGATACTTGAGATTCAGTAATGAGGAACAGGTTGAGTTTCTGGAGATGCTCTGTCGTCTGAATCTCTGCTTTTCTATTGTCTTCTTCTCCAAACATGCATGGCTTCCTTCCATGGCAAGCTGTATGTTGGTGGATCACCGTTGTCAATGGCTACCATCTGTCTTCTCAGTGAAAATAGTCCAGGTACGGTTTCTGTACGGCTAATCTACTGTCGGATCTCTCGTCTCGGATAAAAAATACCAGGCACAGCTACCGTACGGCTAATCATCTGTCGGTTCTCACTTGTGTCGGAATAGAATCTCTCTATCCTTTTGCACACTGTCACTGCGCCCAACATTCATGAGTTTGAAGCTCGACAGTCATCCCATCCCAGATCCTACTCGGAATACCACAGACAAGGTTTAGACTTTCCGGATCTCAGGAATGCTTTCAATTGGTTCTAACCTCTACCACAAAGGTTCTAATATCACGGATTCGAATGCTCTGTTGTCAGGAGAGGCAAGTCAAATCCGTGGATCAGAGACCCAAGAGATATGCACTCAAGCTGTCGCCCAATGACTACGTTGAGCTTAGATAGAACGGGAGTGGTTGTCAAGCACGCGTTCATAAAGTTGAGAATGATGATGAGTGTCACAGATCATCATATTTATATTGAAGTACGAGTGAGTATCTTAGAATAGAATCAAGCGTGATCGAAAAGAAAAAAATAGTAATTGCATTAATCCATTGAGACACAGCAGAGCTCCTCACCCCACATATGAGGTCTAGAGACTCATGCTGTAGAAGATACAATATGAGATGTAAAATGTCATAAGTTACCAAAATGAATCTCTAAAAGTAGTTTTTATACTAAACTAGTAACTTAGGTTTATAGAAAATGAGTAACTAAGTGCAGAGAGTGCAGAAATCCACTTCCGGGGCCCACTTGGTGTGTGCTTGGGCTGAGCATTGAGCTTTACACGTGCATAAGCCTTTTCTGGAGTTAAACGCCAGCTTGGATGCCAGTTTGGGCGTTTAACTCCAGTTCTGGTGCCAGTTCTGGAGTTTTACGCCAGAAAAGGGTCTCTGGCTGGCGTTGAACGCCAATTTGGGCCATCAAATCTCGGGCAAAGTATAATCTATTATATATTTCTGGAAAGCCCAAGATGTCTACTTTTCAACGCAATTGAGAGCGCGCCAATTGGGCTTCTGTAGCTCCAGAAAATTCACTTCGAGTGCAGGAGGGTCAGAATCCAACAACATCTGTAGTCCGTTCTCAGCCTCTGAATCAGATTTTTGCTTAGGTCCCTCAATTTCAGTCAGAAAATACATGAAATTACAGAAAAACACACAAACTCATAGTAAAGTCCAGAAATGTGCTTTTGCATAAAAACTAATAAAAATATAATAAAAAGTAACTAAAACATATTAAAAACTACCTAAAAACAATACCAAAAAGCGTATAAATTATCCGCTCATCAGCCGCCCCAGCGTAATGTGAAGTCTCGTTTAGTCTGTTGATGTCATCGTCGTTGCCCGCCTAGCGTGCCATCACCGTCTCGGACTCAGATATGGAAGGAAAAGGTTAAAAGAGGGGAGAAAGAGTTTGACTAAGTCAAAGTGAGGTCCAACAAATGTGTGTAAACGACTTATACTTATAGGCGACCCTCAACCTTATCTCGTTTACAGTGTAAACGAGATAAGTGTCTATCTCGTTTACACTGTAAACGAGATAGACGCGACGCGACTGACATGTCATATTTCGTTTACAGTGTAAATAAGATATGACTGGAGAACGTAAAATGATAAATATTTTTAAAATTATTTATTTCGGTAATTAATGTATTTTTTATTTATTTAAATAAAAAATCCAAGTGGTTGGCCAGTGTGCCAAGTACATTAGCTTCCCCAATAATTATATACTATTATTGATTATTGATCAGAGTGTGCAGAATAGTTTATAGTATATGGTGTTATCTATATTCTTTTGAAAGAAAGTTTAGGGAAAAGGTGAGACTTTTCGCATTATAAGGTCAATATAAAATAATTTTAATGATTTTATAAAACAGCCTATTTTAAAGAGTCTTCGGACAAAAATTCTCTAAATTATACAGTAGTTGATGCAAGCAAAAATCTGTCGAGCTTTATTAGGATCACATTATAATATTCCAGTGACCAAGTTGGATTTGGATTCTATTACGTTTAATAAAACAGTTTTTTTTTTTTGGTGACTTTTTAATAAAACAGTTTGAGAGAAAAGAAATAGTAAATAAAGCGCTTTTAAGATTTATTGAGGGAGGATTTTCGTAACGAATATTAGCAGGTTGTGTTCAATAATCCTTTCCTGAAATTTTATGTAGTAATCAAAATATGTCACGATTAAAATTGTGATCATAGAGTAGGAGTCATGGGTAAAACCGCAACCTAAACTATTTGAGAGAAAAACCCGGCAACATATTTAAGATTACTTTTCTATATTATTAGATTTGGTAGAATATTTTAAAAAGATGTTTATATTTTTTAAAAGTATAAATATTTTATTTTGTGTTTGATAAATTAAAAAATTAATGTGATTATATTTATAATGTTTAAAAGTTAAGGATGTTTTTGAAAATACATAAGAGAAAGTTTTTTAAAGTTAGATTGTGATTATTATAATAAAAAAATTTAATAATTTTATACATTAATTAATATCTAATTTTAATTTTTATATTAATGTCTATTATAGTATTTTTAAATTTTAAAAATTATTTTCGCTACAAAAAAATTACCGGATATCGTCGGATTTACCAGCGGATTTTTTTAACCTCTTTACCATCGGATTTAGTAGTGCAATAAATGCGACGGTATAAACCTCACCGGTAACTATTTACCGGCAGATTTTTTTAACCTCTTTACCATCGGATTTAGTAGTGCAATAAATATGACGGTATAAACCTCACCGGTAATTATTTATTGGCGGATTTTTTCATCAACCGTCAATTACCGGCGGATATAAACTTTAATTGGTGAAATTCTAGAGTTTGTTACCATCGACTTTTTTCAATTTTTTATAATAATTTTTCTATAATTCTTAGTTAAAAGTTCACAAACAAGTTCAAATATCAAAGTTTCTTATTAAAACTAAAAAAAAAATAAGAGAATTCAATTAAGTAGGAAAATCATATTTGAAATGCACCAAATTCTCAATTACAAAAATTAAACAGAATTAAACCAGAAATCGAAAGAGCAATACTGATGAGCATTAGAGATTAGACTATACTGATGCTACTACATTATATAAAGAATCAATCATACCAAATTTTCTATGATACTTGCAAGTTGTAAAACTATCCAGAAATTAAATCCTCAAGAATCATCAGCACAATATTTCAATACTGATAACTTATAAAACAAAAAGACACTCACTATAGCTATATAATATCTGTCATCCTTTCTGAATTTCATTGCAATAGTATCATACGATTCCAAATCAATGAAGCTGTCAAATTACAAATTTACAATGAATCAAGGATAAATGATTTACTTAACATTTAAAAACATATATTTAGGCAACCAATCTAAGATTTGAATCCATGACCCTCCAATTCAAGTCACAATATTGCATATCAGTGCATCAAATGAATTTCATGGAGCTCAATTTGTGCTAGAAAAATTAAAATGAATTTTAAAGCAGATAAAATTTAAAACTTTCAACAAAATAATTTACCACATAATTTAAAGCTTCCAACAAAATAATCCACTACATAATAAAAAGATTAAAATTCACAAGCAACTATCAATTTTAAATTATTTAACAAGTAAACAGTTAATAAAAATAACAAGAAATTGCCCTTTCTAAGTAGTTCAACAGTAACATTAATATTAGGATGATGAATTATCTAAAAAAATATAGCACACAAAAAAATTATTTAGAATAATTTTATGTCAATGAATAAAAACACTAAAATAAATTTATTATTGACAATAATTAAAAAACAATACAAATTTATTATTAGACTATTTAAACAAAACAAGTTACAGGTAGACAACAAAATGTAAATTTTTAGAGTAAACAAATTAACACAATCAAGGCACTACTATCAACATTCTTAGTAAAACTACTAAAGTCTCCATAGAAAATATAAATCTAACAAAATCAAAATATCAAAATAATAAGATAAATATGAGTAAAACAGTTAAGCAAAGGTCACATCCAAGTAAACTAATGATACTAATTTTTCAAGGATAAAAATGGAGACAAAAAAGTGCAGCATTAGGATTTAGCATACCAAGATAAAAGAGGAAAGGTGTAAGATCCAATACTTTTGAAAAGTCCTATTTTGAACTAATCTCAAATTATATATATTTATTTATAGTTTTAATTTTAGAAATTATTTTTATTGAAAATAATTAAAGGCAATTAATTGGATTTAAAATAAAAATTAAGTTTTTTATCCAAACTCTATACTTATGGATTATTTTTCTATTTATGATTTAAAGTTCTAAGAAATTCGAAAATAATGAGGTTTGGCTATTTAAATTAGAATTTTGTCTAATTTTATAATTATTGAATTATTTTTTTATGTTTAAATTATGAAGTTGAAAGTTATGAAATAAAAAGAATTTTATATGATTTAATTTTAGATAATTTATATTTATATCATTTAATACCTTAAGTTTAAAGATAAAGAAATTTAATTATATTACCATGTATTTTCAATTAGAATAATTCATTGAGAATCAATTAGTATTTTTATACCACAAATATTTTAAAGTAACTTTAGAGATTAAATTAGTTTTTTTAAAAATTAGTACTCTATGTTCCAATTTTATTAAAATTATCTTATTCAAATTAAACCCCCCAATTTTATACACAAACCCTAATTCTATTAACACACTTTTTCCCCTATTCCTAAATGAAACCTTAGCCGCTACTTTTCTTTTTCCTTCAGCAAACCTACACAAAATACAACACCACACAACTCCTTCAGAAAAGAAAATGAAACAAAAAGGGAAGGAGGAGAGGGATCCACGGAGAGAAAAGAGAAGAGGGGAAGGAGGAGCATCGCCGCCGCACCACCACGCCTCGCCGTCGAGCTCATCCCGCCACCGCCCAGCTGCGCCCAGCCCACCGCTAGTCACTGCTGTCGTCGCCAACAATGGAGGAGAGAGAAAGAGGCGAACGCGAGGAGAGAGGGAAGGAGCTCGCGAAGGAGCTGTCGCCGTCGAAGCTGGGTTTGTCGTCGTCTTCGCGGGTTCTGGTCGTCATCGTCGTCTCTGCCGTGAAGCCCGTCGCCGCCGTCCTTCTCGCCATGAAGCCAGCGCCGCCATCGTCATCATCATGGATTGCTGCTGCACGTGACGCCGCCGTCGCCGCCTCGGAGTCCATCGCCGTCAAGCAGAACGACGGGCAGAGAGAGGATCCCCAGGTGAGAGAGAGAGAAACCAGGGAGGACCGCGACCTGTCTAGCCGCCGTGCCCAGTCGCCGCTCGCGTTGCCGGCGCCGTCTCCGTCTGAACTGTCACCAGATCCGCCGCTGCTGAAGCTTCTGGCCGCGCCTCTGCATCGCCGGAGCTCCACGCCGCCGCCACTGCCACCAAAAACCACCACTGAGGCCTAAGTCTGTTTGGGTAAGCGATGCGTTCTGAAATCTTTAAATTAGTATTTCTGTTTTAAATTGTTTGAGGATCTGAGGTCTTGGTGTCATAGGATCGAGTTACGGGTCTTGATTGCTGAGTTCTATGGCTGCTGCATACAGCATCAAGGTGCTGCGTCATCATCGGGGCTGTTGTTGCTCCGTTTTCTCGATCATTCGTGAGCCCAGTAAGTCGTTCCTTGTTCCAAACTCTTTTAGCTGATGTTTTGTTATAGATTATTAAGTTTTACGTGACATTAATATTTTAGGATTGAGCTAAGGCTGTGTTTAGAGGCTGTGGCTGCTGCTGGAACGGTCGGTATTGATGCTGTTGTTGTGGAATAAGAATAGAAATGCAGTTTGTCGCGTAGTTGAATCGCGAATGAGGTAGGGGTTTTTCTTAAAATCTAATTTATATTACAGAGTTGTGATAAATAGATATTAATGTGAGAGAACATATGCCTATGATTATAATTGTCTTCTAAATGTGGTTGTTTGCTGGACTCAATGACTGATTGCTTGACTGCTTGAGTAGTTTGTGATTGCTGAAAAGAAATTAGTTTGAAAGGTTATTTAGTTGATTATCATGAAAAATGGCTTTTCTTGGTTTTGAAGCTATTTTTGATGATGTAAAGGAATTGGCTTTGGAAATGGTTTAATTTTGAGTTAGTGACTTTATAAATGACTTAGTATTTGAGTTGGTTTGATTTTAAAAAGAGATTTATTATGGGCACTGATTCGCTTTGAAAATTATTTGATATTGGAACTAGCCGAATCTTGGAAAATGATTGAGATTTTGGAAAGGTTTGAGAAATGTTTGGATGGGACCCGAAAAGGGTGGCAGAATCCGAGTTTTAGAGATGCTGCCGAAATTTTATAAAATTAGAAGTTTCATTTGAAGTAGTTATTTTAAAAGGTTTAATTTTAAGCATTATATGATTTAAGAATACTTCATTTATCAAAGAAAAAGTTATGTTTTGGATTGAGAATTGATTTGAAATATGATTTTTGAATGAATTTTGAAATGGATTGACGAATGATGATGATATTGAGAATGGTTTAGATATTGATGAATGATGAATGAATTATTTATATGGCTTATGAATTTGAAATATCTGAGATACGAGGTTCCCTGGATTAAGTGTCGTGGCTTGCCACCACGTGTACCAGGTTGAAAACTCGATACTCTGTTGACCCTACGACGTAAGTGTGACCGGGCACTATATAAATTTCCGGGAATGTTACCCCCATTGAGCAATATTGATTATTTGAGAAAAAGCTTTGCATAGACTCTTGGGGATGCACATCGGGGGACAGTCTAAGGACAATTCAGACTTGTCGGGTTGGCTGGATAACCGACAGATGAGCCTTATCAGCCATAGGGCAGGCATGCACCATATGCATTTGTATGGTTTGCTTGGGTTTGAACTTGTTTTGGTTTGCCTAATTGCTAAACTGTTCGTAACTGCTACTTGAACTATTTGTTGTAACTGCTACCTACTTGTGCTTTCCTTGTCTGTCTTGCCTGTGTTTGTCCTGGTGTGCTACATTTGAGAATGAACCTTGGTGCTGAATTAATGACTGTGTTGTTTGATTGTGTGGTTGGTTTCTGATTGAGATTTGCTTATGAGAAAGGAAAGACTTTGAATTTCTGAAAATTTTAAACACTGCCTCTTTGAAAAGGTTTTAAACGATTAGCTATTGGATTTTAGAAGTATTTATAAGACAATGATAATCACAGAATCTGAAAATAGTTTTCTTATTGAATATCTTCTTATGACAACTTTGAAACTCCGTGGTGAGACCGTGTGGTTAGGTTCTCACCCCCTACAGCTTTACCTTTTCAGGAACCGGATGAAGAAGCGTTAAGAAGAGTTATACTGCGTTTGGTTAATATGTTGTTGTATTAATTAGATTATTTTGTTTCCTCGTCTTTGTTATTACAAGTTTGTAAGAGGGATAGGAATTGTCTGTTTTATATGTATATTATATTATGAGTTATTATGTAAGGAGTCTTGTATATGAATCTATGCATGTTTGTATTTTTCTTAAGATAAAGTGTTTATTTCCGGTTTTCAAGGAAAGGAGCGATACAGTATCGAGTCACAGGCTCCTATTTTAGTATTTAGTATGTAAAGTAGTCGTAATACTCCTTGCTATCAGAGTCGCGCAGCCGGAAGCGTGACTTCTGATAGTGAGGGTGTTACATTATGGTATCAGAGTAGTCTTTCCTGTAGAGCCTTGGGAATGGACTGTTTATGCTTCAATTGCATACTCTGAGAGTCTGTCATGTAGCAGGTCTTGTTTGAATAACGAGAATTAGAGCTTTATGCACATGACGATCTATTGATTAATGCCATTAGTCTTGCATTGCATAATTCCTGGTATTAAGTTTGGTCGGCTTAACACTAGTGAATTATGTATATGGAAGCACCAATGGGTTATCATAGACAATATGCGAGTCATAGGTAATGCGAATCGCGGGTTTTGGGAACGTTAGGAGTTAATTCTTGAGGTTACTCGGTTAGGTGTCTTGAACTCTGCGAATATCACTTATCTTATTCCTGCTTGGTATGCTCTAAGGTTCTTGTCTGCGATACTTTTCTTGGAAAGTGAACAGATTATCTTTCAATTCTACTCTCTTGTTCACGTACGCTTTTGTTTGATCCTAACTGCATATGCCTGTTTAAAACCCTTGGTGTATTTACCTTTTTTATTTAGGCACTTCTTTTTGAATCATGTATTTTTTATATACATTTGAATCTGTTTTGATGTAGGACACCTTTTTAAGTTCATATTTCGAGTCCTTTGTAAATAAATTATAATTTAGTTTTCCTCTTATTTGATAATAATTACAGTCATTCTTTAAATCTTAACGAAACCGTTTTTGATTTGAAATATACAACCACTTTTAATTTGATATGTACTTCTTTATATAAACGTTAAAAGTTTCTTATACAGTTTAAAACTAATTGTTTCCAATACCTTGCCTGTTTCTTCACTGATTTATGGAAATGTATATATACTTTAAATACAATTTGATTTTTTAACAATTTTATTATAGTTTTTACGAATATCCTGATTTGACTATATATTTAGATATTTTTCAAAGAAAGGTTTTTGTCTCTTTCCAGTAGTTTTGTTTGGTAAGCTTCACTTAATTTATTTTTTTTTCATTCGAATTTGGTTTAGCATACTATATTAGTTATGCAATTATTGTTCTTACAAAAAAAAATGTTGGACTCATGTCTTTATTCTCATGAATGGACCAATTTCTTTCTTAAACTTTTTATTTCTGTGGATGTCATATTTAATTCTGTTTTTAACTACCCTTTTATTTTTTTAACGTCACCATTAGTCTTAGTTTTCCATTTCTTGCGAATCTCATTCTCATCCGAGTCAACTTTAATTCGTTTCCATCTAATGCACAATTTGTCCTTTTATTTGTTTTTCTTTAGTCAAAGGTTCTTTCTTGAGAATTTTCTATTGATTGAGTTGTCTTCCTGGCGCGTTTTGTATTCTTTTAGACCAATTAAAAAGTCGTTTGATAATCCATACCCAGTGAGTTCTTGTTTGAATTCCCTTAATTTAAAGGTTCTTTTTTCCATGGGCTGATTTCATTTTAAGCACATCGTGATCTTCTTAAATGATACTTGCAAGGTGATTATTTCAAGTATACTTTCAGAATTTTGTTTTAAACTATTTTTGAAAAGGTTTTGAACTCTTTTGAAAAAATTTAAGTGTTGAATCAACTTTTTAAGTTGTTAAGTTTCTTCTTAAGCTTTTTGTTTCTATGAGTGACATGCTTTATGAATCCTAATTGAAATCCTTTAATTTAAGTTTCTTTCTTAAAATGAGTTAGTTTCTTTTTAGCACATAATAATATTATTGAACATCCTTATAAAGTTGTGACTTAAAGTATATTATTGAAGTTTTGTCTTAAACCTTTTTAAACAAGTTTCGATTTATTTTTATGCAAAGTTGTCCCTGACTAGAATTGCTTTACTTAAGCAGTGTCTCTCTTTGGTGTAATTTGAACTTATTTTGGGGCGATACATCTATTGAAGTTTTAATAAAATCGCTTTCAATTTAGCTTACACTCCTTTACCTTATACTCTGAAAATTTCTATGTGATTTAAACCTGTTTGGTTGTAATGCATCATCTTTTCTTTTATGAGTAAAACTTTATCTCAGATTTTCTTCCAACAAGATTATAGTTTTCATACATGCTTAAAAAAAAGAATAGAAAATACAATTTTGCTCTTAGCCAAATTAATCTTTCCATTTACAAAGTTTGTGTAATCTATTTCCACTTGAATTTATATTGAAATAGTGCCACATTTACGCTTTTATTAATCTTTTGAAGGATGTTTGTTATCCATTTTCTCTTTCAGAACATGAAATGATTTCTCCTTAAGTTTTCCATTCTTTACGAACAATGCATTCGAAAATATTTTTAAACCATACTCTTGAGTTCTATAAACTTTATTTTTGGTTTGGATATTCTTCTTCTGTAAACCTCATATTTCTTGATTTAGCTTGAATTCATTTCAAAATACTGTGTTCTTTTTCATCTTATTGATCCTATCAAATCCCTTCGACTCAAGAGTTACCCTTAAAGTTATCAGTTGATCCTTTTTCCAACATTCTTCATTACTTGTTTATCCTTGTCTACTTGTGATTTCAACAATTCTTTCAAATTCTCGCGAACACGATCCTTTTTACTTTTCTTCCTTTTCTATGGTCTACTATCCTTCTAAGTATACTCGAGATTAGTTTTTGGCATTTTGTGCGACCATTAGACTTAGTAAACAACAATTTAGTCCTTTAGGACACGTTTGGTGAATGCAAAAGGTGAAACTCATAAGTGTACGACATCACAGGGAGTTGTGAAACCTTGTTTTACGTGAAAGTTTTGTTGATGTGGGACTTATAACCAGTAGTAAGGATTGCAAAGTGTTTAACAAAGTTGAGAATCTTCGGATGAGTTGCTCAATGAAGTACGGTTAAGAATGATGGAGATAAATTATGTTGAAGTTTGAATAATTGAATCTCTAAAGTTGATAAATTATGTTGATATATACATCATTTTAACCCCAACTTGTGTTATAACCTTTTGCCGCATTGCTTTACCATCAAATGTTTGAAACATATCATCTTGCACATCAAGTCTATCTTGTAACTTCTATTTCACATCATACTTATATCCTTTATATTTTTATGCCATATGAAAATCCTGATATTTGAAACTATTTGTGTATATATATATATATATATATTGAGGACTTGTTGCCATTTCTTTAAATAAGTTCAAGAGTGAAGTAATATGAAAATCTCTCTCATTTTATATCAATTTTCGAGGGTGAAAATTTTTATAAGGTGGGCAGGATGTAAGACCCAAGACTTTTGAAAAGTCCTATTTTGAACTAATCTCAAATTATATATATTTATTTATAGTTTTAATTTTAGAAATTATTTTTATTGAAAAATAATTAAAAGCAATTAATTGGATTTGAAATAAAAATTAAGGTTTTTATCCATACTCTATACTTATGGATTATTTTCCTATTTATGATTTAAAGTTCTAAGAAATTCGAAAATAATGAGGTTTGGCTATTTAAATTAGAATTTTGTCTAATTTTATAATTATTGAATTATTTTTTTATGTTTAAATTATGAAGTTGAAAGTTATGAAATAAAAAGAATTTTATATGATTTAATTTTAGATAATTTATATTTATATCATTTAATACCTTAAGTTTAAAGATAAAGAAATTTAATTATATTACCATGTATTTTCAATTAGAATAATTCATTGAGAATCAATTAGTATTTTTATACCACAAATATTTTAAAGTAACTTTAGAGATTAAATTAGTTTTTTTAAAAATTAGTACTCTATGTTCCAATTTTATTAAAATTATCTTATTCAAATTAAACCCCCCAATTTTATACACAAACCCTAATTCTATTAACACACTTTTTCCCCTATTCCTAAATGAAACCTTAGCCGCTACTTTTCTTTTTCCTTCAGCAAACCTACACAAAATACAACACCACACAACTCCTTCAGAAAAGAAAATGAAACAAAAAGGGAAGGAGGAGAGGGATCCACGGAGAGAAAAGAGAAGAGGGGAAGGAGGAGCATCGCCGCCGCACCACCACGCCTCGCCGTCGAGCTCATCCCGCCGCCGCCCAGCTGCGCCCAGCCCACCACTAGTCACTGCTGTCGTCGCCAACAATGGAGGAGAGAGAAAGAGGCGAACGCGAGGAGAGAGGGAAGGAGCTCGCGAAGGAGCTGTCGCCGTCGAAGATGGGTCTGTCGTCGTCTTCGCGGGTTCCGGTCGTCATCGTCGTCTCTGTCGTGAAGTCTGTCGCCGCCGTCCTTCTCGCCACGAAGCCAGCGCCGCCATCGTCATTATCATGGATTGCTGCTGCACGTGATGCCGCCGTCGCCGCCTCGGAGTCCGTCGCCGTCAAGCAGAACGACGGGCAGAGAGAGGATCCCCAGGTGAGAGAGAGAGAAACCAGGGAAGGCCGCGACCTGTCCAGCTGCCGTGCCCAGTCACCGCTCGCGTTGCCGGCGCCGTCTCCGTCTGAACCGTCGCCAGATCCACCGCTGCTGAAGCTTCTGGCCGCGCCTCTGCATCGTCGGAGCTCCACGCCGCCGCCACTGCCACCAAAAACCACCACTGAGGCCTAAGTCTGTTTGGGTAAGCGATGCGTTCTGAAATCTTTAAATTAGTATTTCTGTTTTAAATTGTTTGAGGATCTGAGGTCTTGGTGTCATAGGATCGAGTTACGGGTCTTGATTGCTGAGTTCTATGGCTGCTGCATACAGCATCAAGGTGCTGCATCATCATCGGGGCTGTTGTTGCTCCGTTTTCTCGATCATTCGTGAGCCCAGTAAGTCGTTCCTTGTTCCAAACTCTTTTAGCTGATGTTCTGTTATAGATTATTGAGTTTTACGTGACTTTAATGTTTTAGGATTGAGCTAAGGCTATGTTTAGAGGCTGTGGCTACTGCTGGAACGGTCGGTATTGATGCTGTTGTTGTGGGATAAGAATAGAAATGCAGTTTGTCACGTAGTTATAGTTTGTGATTGCTGAAAAGAAATTAGTTTGAAAGGTTATTTAGTTGATTATTATGAAAAATGGCTTTTCTTGGTTTTGAAGCTATTTTTGATGATGTAAATGAATTGGCTTTGGAAATGGTTTAATTTTAAGTTAGTGACTTTATAAATGATTTAGTATTTGAGCTGGTTTGATTTTAAAAAGAGATTTATTATGGGCACTGATTCGCTTTGAAAATTATTTGATATTGGAACTAGCCGAATCTTGAAAAATGATTGAGGTTTTGGAAAGGTTTGAGAAATGTTTGGATGGGACCTGAAAAGGGTGGCAGAATCCGAGTTTTAGAGATGCTGCCGAAATTTTATAAAATTAGAAGTTTCATTTGAAGTAGTTATTTTAAAAGGTTTAATTTTAAGCATTATACGATTTAAGAATACTTCATTTATCAAAGAAAAAGTTATGTTTTGGATTGAGAATTGTTAGTGAACGAAACGGAAAGAAGGATGATGAGGATTGATTTGAAATATGATTTTTGAATGAATTTGGAAATGGATTGACGAATGATGATGATATTGAGAATGGTTTAGATATTGATGGATGATGAATGAATTATTTATATGGCTTATGAATTTGAAATATCTGAGATACGAGGTTCCCTGGATTAAGTGCCGTGGCTTGCCACCACGTGTACCAGGTTGAAAACTCGATACTCTGTTGACCCTACGACGTACGTGTGACCGGGGAAATATTGATTATTTGAGAAAAAGTTATGCATAGACTCTTGGGGATGCACGTCGGGAGACAGTCTAAAGACAATTCAGACTTGTCGTGTTGGCTGGATAACCGACAGATGAGCCTCATCAGCCATAGGACAGGCATGCATCATATGCATTTGTATGCTTTGCTTGGTTTTGAACTTGTTTTGGTTTGCCTAATTGCTAAACTGTTCTTAACTGCTACTTGAACTATTTGCTGTAACTACTACCTACTTGTGCTTTCCTTGTCTGTCTTGCCTGTGTTTGTCCTGGCGTGCTACATTTGAGAATGAACCTTGGTACTGAATTAATGACTGTGTTGTTTGATTGTGTGGTTGGTTTCTGATTGAGATTTGCTTATGAGAAAGGAAAAACTTTGAATTTCTGAAAATGTTAAACACTGCCTCTTTGAAAAGGTTTTAAACGATTAGCTATTGGATTTTAGAAGTATTTATAAGACAATGATAATCACAGAATCTGAAAATAGTTTTCTTATTGAATATCTTCTTATGACAACTTTGAAACTCCGTGGTGAGACCGTGTGGTTAGGTTCTCACCCCTCTACAGCTTTACCTTTTCAGGAACCGGATGAAGAAGCGTTAAGAACAGTTATACCGCGTTTGGTTGATATGTTGTATTAATTAGATTATTTTGTTCCCTCGTCTTTGTTATTACAAGTTTGTAAAAGGGATAGGAATTGTCTGTTTTATATGTATATTATATTATGAGTTATTATGTAAAGAGTCTTGTATATGATTCTATGCCTGTTTGTATTTTTCTTAAGATAAAGTGTTTATTTCCGGTTTTCAAGGAAAGGAGCGATACAGTATCGAGTCACAGGCTCCTATTTTAGTATTTAGGATGTAAAGTAGTCGTAATACTCCTTGCTATCAGAGTAGCGCAGCCGGAAGCGTGACTTCTGATAGTGAGGGTGTTACAAAAGGTAGCGTCGAAGATGACGGAGGCAAGCTGCGGCAGTGACGAACGACCGAGGCAGCAACTCGTGGGGAGAGAAACAAGCTCCTCCATGGCAGAAACAAGCTCCAAATGGACGCTCCTCGACAGCAACGATGGCTGGAGTTTGGAAAGTGGTTGACGATAGCGAAACCGTAACAAATGGTGGTGATGAGGGGGCTGACAGTGAGAGAGAAAGAGAAAGGAGAGAGAAGTCAGGTTGATGATGTTGCAAAAATGGAAGGACAGGATTCTTAAATTTGAATTTAGGGTCAATTTTACCGGTAGATTTACCGTCGAAAACGCACAGCCTATGACCAAAACGATGCATTCATTTAATTACCTTATTGTCGGATTTTTTCACCGCTAAATCTAACGGTAATGATCGCGCCAAATTTTCTTTTTTTTTTTCTCTCCAATTATTATCGGCGAATTTATCATCGAAAAATAGAAGCCGACAGTAACTTTTTACCTGACGAACTTATTTCCAAATCTGCCAGTAAACCCATCGCTAACCTTTAACGGTAATTCCGACGGTAATCAGCATTTTTCTTGTAGTATTTATCAAACACACATGTTGTTACTTGTGCTTATTAAAAGTCATTTTTAATTTAATTTACCAAACATAAATGTTAAAAATTTTAAAATTCTATCTTTTAAAAGCTAACTTTTATAAGCTACTTTTAAAAAATAAAAGCCTTATTATTGCTGCTATTATGAGTCTCTTAGACTCTGTAATACCCTACCACACAAAGCCTACACTTAAGTTGTAAATCAAAGGTGGTATGGCATTACAACACCTAAAAAGAGAAACTATGCATAGTATTCGAAGGATAATAATATATCTAGGAGCCTGTGAAGGAAAGATAAGCAAAGACTAACATCCGTCATCACACACTTCGGTTGGCGTTACTGGCGCCAAACGCCGGATTGGTGGTGTTTGGCGCCACCTAGGTAGCATCCTTTCACGCTCTTCGAGGTCCCTGGCGTCAAACGCTTGGTTTATGGTGTTTGGCACCACCATGGTAGAAACGAAGAGGAGCTTTCTGTGTCCTGGCGCCAAACGCCGGTGAGAAGGCGTTTGGCACCACCCTGGCAGCTTTGAATTTGAAGTGTTTCCTCTCTCTCTGAACTCTGCCAAACTCGCCGGAATGCTACATGTGATCAATCAAATTATAAAACAACTCAAAGTAGCATTCATGGTAGCTTAAAGCACCTAAATCTTAAACTAATCCAACAATTCTGCATGCAATTCACTAAGAAAAGATGAGAATGATGCTCACGATCACAACACCGAACTTGAATTTTTGCTTGTCCTCAAGCAACTGAAACCAGTATGAACCTGAGATGCAGATTTGAATGAGGGTTGAGTTTTCAATTTAGCTCCTGTCTATCTTCTAAGTGTTGTTAACAACACTGTGATCATGAATAGTCTCGGCATCTCAGTATCCCTTGAAGCTCAAGAGTGCTAATGTCATTCAGCACTAGAATTCGGATAGTTTTATGAGTTATCTTTCTTTTAACATCTGATTAATCTTTGAACACAGTATTTTCTTTTCTTTGATGCTTTCCACCTTGAGCCTAGTTGTGACTCTAAATAATTTGTCTCAAGCTTTGCTTGACACAAAAACACCATAAGCACTTAACTGGGAAACTCTTTGAGTTCTGATTTTTCTATTGAATTTTCCCAGTTAGCAGTGCTCAGAGCCGTTGGCATTCTCTTTATTTGCACTTGGCTTTGACTCTAAGTGCTCTGTCTCAAGGATTTTCTTGACACAATTACACCACAAGCATATAGTTAGAAAAATAATTCCTTTGAGCTTTGATCAATTTTTAACCTTCCTAGCCATTGATGCTCAGAGCCTTGGACCTTGCTTTTCATTTTTTTGCTGTTTCTTTTGTTTCAAGGATTAATTTCTTGTTCAATTTAGAAAATTCATAATACTTCTCTAAGTTCTTGTTCCACAAGAATTAACATCCTTTACTCCAAGATCAAGCATGCACTATTCTTTTTTATGCATTCAAAATCACATATAAACACCACCACATCAATTTAAATAAGACAACTCTGTATATAACTCAACCACTCATGTGTTATACCAGTTTTCTCCTTTTTATTTTTGAATCTAAGGTCAGTGAGTGATACATGAGGTAACTTTTCAAAATTGAAATAAAAGCAACTGAATGAAACTAAAACACCTAAGAAATTGAAAATATTAAAGATCATGCAAAGGATAAAGACAAGCAACAAAAAACAGGAAAATAACATAATAATAGCTGAAGGAAAATAGGAATTGAAAAAGGAATTGAACCATCTCAGCCATCATGATGGGTATCTCTCTCTCCAGGCTGTGCTCCATACAGTCCTCTCAATCGCGCTATGTCTTGTCTTATCAGAAGAAGCTCATGGCGCTGGGGTTCTTACTCAGCCACGATCTGCTAAAGAAGGACGTCATGACTATCTTAGTTTATCCTTATCTACTCCTTGGTGCTATTGAAATAAAATAAAGAGGGGGAATGGTTGTTGTGGTGAAAGGGTTTAGGGTGGGTATCTATATAAAGAGAAAGGGAGATTGGGAAATGGAAAAGGAAAAAGAAAAGAAAAGGGAAAAGAAAGGGGGGGTTACTATCAGAGGGGGTTTATGGGGAAAGAGGAAAAAAGGGGATTGGATGGAAGAGAGGCATGGAGAAGGAGGACACTGACGAAGGGAGGGGAGAGGTCCATGGGTAGGGTGCAGAAGGGCAAAAAATCAAGGGTTATTTGAATTCAAAATTTGAATCCAATAATGAAGGAGCCTATTCAACGCAGCTAGTGCCAAATGGTAGTGATAGGCGTTTGGCGCTGACCCACTTTTTTTTTTGCTTGGCGCAAAACGCCAGATAGCCAAGTTTGGTGCCACCCATCCAGAATGAATTCCTTGAAATACGTTTCATTGCGCCAAATGGCAGATGGTCGAGTTTGGCACCACCTATCTAGAATGAAACTCCCTTGGAATATGTGCTGTAACGCTAAATGCCAGATGACCAAGTTTTGGCGTCAAGGCACCCGAATGCAATGCCGTCCAGGATGGTCTGTACTTCATTCTGAATGTACTTGTTCCTACTTTAAACACTTTGCATGAACCAATAAAAGATAAAAATAAGGAAAATGACAAACAACTAACAACACATAAATAAAACGAAAATGAATGGAAACTCAAAGGATACTACGGGTTGGGTTGCCTCCCAACGAGCGCTTCTTTAACGTCACTAGCTTGACGGTTGATTTCTTATTAGGGTGAAGGTTGATCATAATGCTTCAACTCCTCACTTCTCACTGTGAATCATCTCCGTGTGTCCTCATGGATTGGCTCAACATGATTAAGAGAGAGGATTTTATTTACTATATAAGGCAACATTGGATTACGAGTCGACACCACCTTCAACCCTGGGGAGAAAGCTTCAGTTGGGATCCTTTTGTTTCTCCATTCCCTGGGTACTTTCTTCTTGGAAACTTCCTCCTTGGTGGATGACACACACCCAACACCAAAATTAGGTTTGTTGTCAGGGGGAATTGTATTGATTTTCACCAAAAGATGCTTGAGCTGCAAACTCTGTTTTACATCATCAAGGGGTTCTTGGAGACTTGGATCAGTGAACTCAATCTGCATGCAATTGCCTTCTTCACCTGAGTGATGTATGGGTTTAAAAACCTTAAAGAACAAATGCTCCCCATACACCTCAGCAGCAATTCACCTTCTTTCACATCAATCAGAGCTCTCTCAGTGGTTAGAAATGGTCTTCATATGATTATAGAGGTGTTTTCATCCTCCCCCATGTCAAGAATTACAAAATCTCCTGGGAGGAAGAACTTTTCCACTTTGACTAAGATATTCTCCACTATTCCATGTACATGCTTCAAATATTTATCTAGCATTTGTAGTGCTATCCTTGTTTGTTGTTCTTCTTTGATTTGTAGTTTCTTCATCACAAACAAGGACATTAAATTGATGCTTGCACCCAGATGGTGCAGAATTTATAACCCACAAACTAACCGGCAAGTGCACCGGGTCGTACCAAGTAATACCTCAAGTGAGTGAGGATTGATGGACTAAGAAACAATGGTTATATGATTTACTTAGTTAGACTAACAGAAAATGGTGTTTTGAAAGTTCAATTGCATTAAACAGTAAATCAAAGAATCAGAAAAGCAAGCAGTAAACAAGTTGTGAAATATATATGGAGAAACAGTTAAGGCTTCAGAGATATCTATTTTTTGGGTTGACTTTTCTTACTAACTATTTTAATCATGCAAGATTTAATTCATGGAAAACTATATATGACTAAGCCCTAATTCCTTAGACCTTCTTAGTCTACTCTAACTTTCATCAACTGCCAATTTCTTGGTCACTTAATTCTAATTAGAGGATGAAGTTCAATTCTAGTTTATATGCCACAGAAATCCTAATTACCCAAATATAAAAGAATTATATGTCACGTATCCCGTTAAGTCCAGATAATTAGAAATTTAGGAGAATATATTTTCAAGCTGTTGTTCAAGTAAAGAGCTTTTCCAAGTTTTACAAGAACTCAATTAGAACAAGGGTCATACTTCCGTTCCATCCAAATTCATAAAATAAAGAACGAAAATAATTCTTGAAATATAAATCAGTACATGAATTAAAATAGAAAAATAATAGTATCAATCCATAGAATAGACAGAGCTCCTAACCTTAACAGTGGAGGTTTAGTTGCTCATGGTTCAGAGAGAAAACTAGGATTCTAAAAAACTGTAAATTGCGGAATGAGGTAGAAGAGAAGAGATGAAACTGAAGGGTTGATTCTTTTCCCTTTTATATCAAATCATAATTAATGTAAAAAAATAAAATTTCTAAAACTAACTAATATCTTTTCCTATTTTAAAATAAAAATTAAAGTTTAATCATTCATTGCGCCTTACTTGAGGAGTCACGCCTATGGTTGCGTGTTGTTGTTGTTGTCTTGCGCCTAACTTGAGAAATCTCAAGTTAGGCGCAGCCCTTGCAGAGTTTATGGAAGAGAAGTATGGACTATTATATATCGTTGGAAAGCTCTGAAAGTTAGCTTTTCAATGCCACTAAAATCACGTCTATTGAACTTCTGTAGCTCAAGTTATTTAGGTTTGAGTGCAGAGAGGTCAGGGTTGACAACATCATTCACCTTCTTCTCTTTTTCTGCGGAAACTCCATCAAATCCAATCAAATACTACCTAAAATAAATAGAATTGCACACGACTCAAAGTAGTATTCACAGTGGCTAAAAGATAATAAATTCTTGATTAAACTCAACAAATTGAATACAAATTCGCTAGGAAAAGATAGGAAAGATGCTCACGCATCACCAGATCACATAAGGCTTTCTCAAAGGTTGTGCTCCCAATGGTACATGGAATTTGAAAGTTCCCTAGATCTGGCATTTTTCTTGGCAATTTACTCTGAATTATCGCACTACATTCCCTGGTCAGGACCACTGTCTCATCTTCCTTTAAAGCCCTCTTCTTGGAAAGCAACTCCTTCATGAATTTAACATACATTTGCTCCAAAACCTTAGTGAAAGGAATATTGCTATGCAACTTTCTAAATACTTCCAAGAACTTTGAAAATTGCTTGTCCTTGAACTCTTTTTGGGTTTATACTCAAGCACTGAAGATTTCACTTTGTGTTGCTCCACATCAACCGGAAAAGGATTATCAGGGTGCCTCTCAAGGTCGTGTTTCTCCTTAGCTTGTGCCTTTTTTGGAGCTTCTTTTTCAATTGGCTCCTCAGTAACTTGTGCTTCCGTACTTACCACTTTTCCACTTACCAAGGTGATAGCCTTGCACTCCTCTCTTGGATTTGGAATTGTGTTACTAGGAAAAGTATTGGTGGACCTCTTATCAATTTCAGCAACTTTTGTGGCTAATTGACCCATCTGAACTTCTAAGTTCCTAATTGAAGCTCAGGTTTCCTACATGAAACTAATAGTATTCTTGGACAGTTCTGCAACTAAACCTTTCAAGTCATAAGATTTCTGAGAATTAGATGGTGGATTGTTGTTGTTGAAATTACTTTGATTGAAATTATTCTGATGGCCATGATTGCTATTGAATTCTGGTGCCTTTGTGGTTGATTTTTCCACCCAAAATTTGTGTGATTCCTCCACCCCAGGTTGTAAGTCTTGGAAAAAGGATCATTATTGGGGGGTCTGGAGAAATTGCCCACATAATTAACCTACTTAGAGAAAAATGACCATAATCATAATTCTCACCTTGAGGAAATCCATCATCCATGTCATAGGAAGCATCTTGGGTATTAATGGCTGAAACTTGTAATCCACCCAAGTGTTGAGTAATGGCATTTCTCTATCGAGACATAGCCTTATTTTGGGCAAGAATAGTGTCTAAGGCATCTAGTTCTATGACTCCCTTTCTCATGGCGGTCCTCTCAAAAGAGTATAAATACTGGTTGTTAGCAACTATCCCAATCAACTCTAGGGCCTCTTTAGTAGTTTTCTTCATATGAATATCCCACTGAAAGAGCAACAACCAATAAACATCAGGATAGACTCCATTGGTCTTCACTGTATCACAAATTTATAGAAAATTAGAGATGAATAAGTTTGGGTCTTCCTATGGGAGTCTATTAAACTGATAGTTTTGTTGCACCAAGATAATGAACTAAAGCTTCAACTCAAAGTTGTTGGCATTCACAGGGGGTACAACAATGTTACTATGATAGAAGGTGGGATTTGGAGCAGTGTAAGAACCAAGAGTTCTTCTAGGTTGCTCAAGAGCATTAGGAGCATTGGGGATAACAACATTGTTGTTGTTATTTGGCTCCATAGTAATTACTTTAGCTTCCTCCTTAGAATTGTCTCTGAGACTCTCAATAGCTCTAAAAGCTTTAGCCTGCCGTTGGCATCTTCTAACGGTCCTTTCAATCTCAGGATCAAAATCAAGAAAAAATTTCTTGTCCCTGTTCCTACTCATAAACAAATAGAAAAAGAAAAAGTGGGAATCTCTACGTCATAGTAAAGAGGATTCCTAGTGAGGTAAACTGAATAAAAGAATTAAAATAGAATTAGCTAAATAAAGGAAGATGGAATTTTCGAAATTAATAAGAGAAATAGGCAACAGAAAATGAACAAAATTAAGAAAAGACAACACAAAATTTTTTAGAATAAGAAAAAGAAAAATAAACAAAGTAAAGCAAGAAAACGTCTAATCTAGGTAATTAAACAACGGTTAGTTGTCAATAACAGTTAATCCCGACAACAGTGCCAAAATCTTGGTATCGAATTTACAATCCACAACTTACCGGCAAGTGTACCGAGTCGTACCAAGTAATAACTCAGGTGAGTGAGTGTCAATCCTACGAGGATTAATAGATTGAGCAACAATAATTGAATGATTAGACTAGTGAGACAAATCAAATTGAGTGTTTTGTGTTCCAATTATCATAAAGTAATGAATCAGAGAATTCAAGAAAGCAAGTAATGAACTATTGGTGAAAATAGTATGAGAAAATAGTTAAGGCTTTAGAGATGTTAAATTTCTGGATTAATGGTCCTTATCACACACTTTAATCATGCAGGGATTTAATTCATGGCAAACTTTAATTGACTAAACCCTAATTCCTTAGTAATTTAATCCCCTCCAACCCAATCAACCGCTAATTCCTTGGTCACTTAATTTAAATTAGAGGATTAAGTCTAGTTCTAGTTTATGAGCTACACAAATCCTAAGTACCCAAAGATAAGATGATTATATATCACATATCACGTTAAGTCTAGGTAATTAGAGAGTTGTTAGGAATTAATTTCAAGTAGTTATTCAAGTGATTTAACTTTCCAAGATTCAACAAGAATTCAATTAAAAAAAGAATTATCTTCTAATATACTATAATCCTTAGGATGAAGAACAAAATTAATCCTTGAATATAAAATAGTGCATTGATTAAGAATGGAATGACAATAGTATTAATCCATTAAAATAATAGTGCTCCTAAATTTAACAATGGAGGTTTAGTTGCTCAAGGTGTGGAGAAACCTTAACAGAAAAAATTATAAAAGTGTAGAGAAGAAGAAGAAGAAACCTTAGGCCAAGATATCTTCTCCTTTTATATCTAATCTTAATTGATACAAAATTTAAATTCTAAAACCTAAAAATATCTTTTCTTCATTCAAAATTGATTTAAAAATCATATTAGAACAAGAGATTTAGTGCTGGTTCACGTGGGGACCATTCTGGTTCACATTACTGGTGCCAAACGCCAGGTTTGTGGCATTCGGCACCACCTAGACAGCAAGGTTTGTGGCATTCGGCACCACCTAGGCAGCATCCTTTCACGCCCTTCTAGGTCCCTGGCGCCAAATGTTGGGTTGTGGCGATTGGCACCACCATGGAAGAAACGAAGAGGAACTTTCTGTGTCCCGGCACCAAATGCCACGCCACCCTGACAGCTTTGAATTTGAAGCTTTTCCTCTCTCTGAACTTTGCCAAACTTGCCCAAATTCTACCTATGATCAATCAAATTACAAAACAACTCAAATTAGCATTCATGGTAGTTTAAAACACCTAAATCTTAAACTAATCCAATGAATTTTCATGCAATTCACTAAGAAAAGATGAGAATGATACTCGTGCATCACTCTGATACCGTAATGTAACACCCAACCACATAAAGCCTTACGCTTAAGTCGTAAATCAAAGGTGCTGAGACATTACGATACCGAAAAAGAGAAAATATACATAGTATTCGAAGGATAATAATATATCTAGGAGCCTGTGAAGAAAAGATAAACAAAGACTAACATCCATCTTTACACACGATACGATAATGTGAGAGAAACGTCGTATACGAAAACAAAAAGGATGGATATATACACAAGATTCTGAATAATATACATAATAAGTACTAGTCACGACTCACGAAGAAAAGGCCAGCTAGAATATTACAATTCAGAAAGTGTACAAAATGAATTCCTACTTCTCAAAAATAAAACCGTTAAGAGAAATATATATAATAACATATTAAAAAGTGGAGAGTAACAGTAAGAAATAAAATACATCCTAAAAGAAAAGCCTTCTTTACTTCACCAACGAGTCCCGCACTCTGAACGAGATGCATCACGTCTTGTATCTGAAAAATAAAAATATTTACAACAGATGAGAACCTAAAGGTTTTCAGTAGGGTAATGGTTTCAAATAAAGACTATATAAAGAGACATGAACCCACTAGGCAATTCTAGTCTCCAAACTCATAGAAGTTCAATCCTAGGATTCTCTCTAATCCCAATGGGGTTAATATGCTAAATTCTTAGCTATATTAGTGATCTCTAATCTCCGTTCTTCCCAATACATCTCAGCATCTTTATATCCAATATCACAATTGATCAGTATTCAGTATTTAGTTCAGTAGTAGCAAACCCAATTAATCAGCAATACAAGACAAGCACAATTAGAAAACATGTAAGGAAAGTATTATAATTAGCAATTAACAGAGTCTTCAAATAGGAAAACTAAAATAATATACATACTCAAACAATCGCAAATAGATGCACATGATGCATGCCTGTCTTATTGGTCATGAACTCACTTGTCGGTTATTTTGCCAAACACAACACAAAATTCGACTGGCAACTACTGGATCGGTCTCTCGATGCGCATCTCCAAGGGGATTTAAAAAAGTCATGGTACCATTATCTCAATGGAGATTGTCGTCTCACCTTCTCCTAGAGGTATAAATCATGCCAACATAACGAAGAGTGCCACCTCACTTCAACGGAGAGTGCTTCTCACTTTTCAACCTAAAGAAAATGGAATGCGGGAAGAAATAAATCACCATCCCCACATCACACCACAACTACGAACAAAGTTATTTATAATTTTTTATATTTGTTGCTAATTTTATTTAAAGAAAATTATTTTTTTAAAAGTAATTGAATTAAATTTTATGATATTTTGAATTTAAAATCCATTAGAATTTATAAAATTTTCTAAATAATTGAGAATTTTCATATTAGGTATTTAAAGTTTTAGTAATTGAAAATAATTTGTAAGTTGAAAAATAAATAATATTCTTAAAGTTAATTATATTGAATTAAATTTGATTTTAAATTAATACTTCACCCAAACTCTAATTCCCAAATCAAAACCCTAAATTTTACCTAACCCTAACCCTAACTCTAACATAACACCTTCACATTTTTCCCCTCCTTACGGCCTTCACCCACAAACCACACACACACCCCAACGGAAAAGAAAAAGAAAAAAAAAAGGGGAAAGGGAAACAGAGAGGAGGGGGAGCCGAGGAAGAAGAGAGAAAGAGAAGGGAGCTCATCGCCGGCAGAAGGGGAGGTCGCCGTCGTCGTCGAGCTGGAGGAAAGGAAGTGTTGCCACTGCTGCGTCCCCGGGAAGGAAAAGTTCGAACAAAGAGAGAGAGTCCGCAGGGATCCCATTGCCATGTCGGAGGGATGCAGCAATGCGATCAAAGAGAAGAGGAAGGAGACTCGCGTAGCCATCGAAGCCAGTGTCGCCCAGTCGTCACCGCTACTGTTGTCTGCACTGTCGTCGCCGCTGAGAGAAGCCGCCGTCGTCATCCTCCTCACCAGCCGTTGCCGTCAAACCCGTCAGAAGCTGCCACCATCACGGTTTGGGTCTGACCGGAGGAGAGGAGGTGGCGGTGGTGGATATTGGCGCTACTGCATGCGAGAAAGATGGGCTTGAATCGCTGCAGTCGCTGCTGCTGCTGGGACCAGCCACTACTCGCTATCCTAAGCTGCACCGTCGTGTCTGTGGCCATTGGGAGCATGAATGTGACTGCCGAAAGTCGCTACGGGAGCTGTTGTTACTCCCATCTTTGGTTCTTCTCTAAGACAGTGAGTTTCCTTGCCCCGAAACCCTTATCGTTATTTTTCTGCTAAAGCGACTAAGGTAGTGCTCCCTATCTTCGCAAGTTAGCAGGAACAGGTCTGGTCCCATGATATCTGTTGTACAAGAGCTAACTCGAGAGGGTCGCCTTTGGAAGTGTTTGCCGGTAACCAAAGCGTCACGACATAAAAAAAAAGTCTGACAGAATCAGCTATAAAAACGGATTCTCTGCATGCCATGTCTGTGCTTTACTGCCTGATCCACCTTGACCTCGAATAGGTCCTGGGCTTCGAGGTGGGCCAAGCGAATGTCTTCGGCAGACGGCTGGGGTAGGCTGACTCACAGTGCTTCCGCCCTCCTCGGCAAGTTATTGAGGATTTCGCAATGTTGATGTCTTAGGGTTGATTTTTCAAGGTTGCATGTAGCGATTAGAGTTACTGCAGTTGTTGCAGAAGTGGTATAGAGCTGTAATTGCGGGTGCAGCTGTTACGGGCTGAGAGAAAAGGGGGTTTTAACACGTTTGGTTTTGTGAGTTTTGACGAGTTGAGGTAGCGTTTTTCTTAAAACTTATTTTCTATTACGAAATTGTTATAAATAGATTTGATGTGAAAAACATATTTCTGTGATTATGCGAGTCTCATAAATGTGATTGTTTGCTTGATGGAATTATTAGTTGCTTGAGTAGTATGTAGTTGTTGATAAAAATGAATTTAGAAAGTTGATTCAATTGAGTATTATGAAAAGTGGTTTGCTTCGTTTTGGAGTTGAATTGATATTCAAAAATGAATTTATACTGAAAATGGTTGAAATTTGAAGTGGTTTGATATTAAACCTGATTTGATATTGAAACTGTTTTAAAAATTGAAAAGGATTTGATATTTGATAATTGTTTGATATTGAAAAGAGTTGAGAATGGTTTGAAAAATGTGGTTTTGATGGAACCCGTAAGAGTGGCAAAGTCCAAGTTTTAGAGGAGATGTTGCCAAAATTTTTACAAAAAATTATAGGCTTCGTTTGAAATGGTTATCTAGAAAGATTTGGATTTAAGGATTATATGATTTAATTTTGAATTATAAAGAAAAGGATTACGGTTTGAGTTTGATTTACTTAGAAAAGAATGAATTATATTTTGAGTTTGAATTATTGATAAATGGAATGGGAGGTGTGATGAGAAATGATGATGATTGAATTTGAATGAAGGATGTTGAAGATTGATTTTAAAGTATGATTTTTGAATGAATTGAATGATATTGAAAATGAGATATAAGATAAGAAAGATTAAAATATTGGCTATGAGAATGATAATGGTTTGGGAATAGATGAGTAATCCCTATCCGAATTATAACTTTGAGAATAGATGAGTAATCCCTATCCGAGATGCGATTTTGAGGGTAGACGAGTAATTCCTATCCGAGGATAGACGAGGAATTTCTATCCGAGTCATGGCCCGAAGATAGATGAGTAATCCCTATCCGAGTTATGGTTTAAGGCTCCTACTTGAGTAGATGAGTAATGCCTACTTTGGGTTGGGTGAAACACCAGCATGGGTAGACGAGTAATACTTATTCCATGTTGCGGTGTTCTATCCAGGGTTCGCTACCGGACATGTCAGGTTTGGTTGTATAACCGACAGATAATATCAACAGCCATAGGACAGACATATGCATTTGTATGCTTTGTTTGATTTTCAATTTGTTTTGATTTGCCTAATTGCTTAACTGTTATTAACTTCTATTTGAGCTATTTATTGTAACTGCTATCTATACCTGTACTTTTCTTGTCTATTTTGCCTGTGTTTATTTTTAAGAGATCCCTCTAGCAGGTGGAGGACTGAGGGTTATTTCTGATATGATAATTTTGAGATTGAGTATTGGTGATGAGTTGATAATAGTGTTGAATGATTATGTGATGGGCTAAAGGCCGTGATTGGTTTCTGATGGAGGTTTATTTTAGTATGAAAAATCAAGCTGGTTCAGCCTAGATTTAATGAACCTATGTCTGGAACAGGTTGGTCATTCATACAGTCTAGAAAATTTTTAAGATTTTCTTATAAGAAAAGAAAGGTTTTGGACTTTGAGTAATTAACTAATTTCTTTTAAAAATATTTTGGATTTTTGGATGTTAAACCGTCGGTTTTCAAAAGATTCATAAGAAAAGTGATGATCAATGTGCTTGAAAATAGTTTTCTTTTCTAAATATCTTCTTATGGAAATTTTGAAAATCTGTGGTAAAACCAAGTGGTTATGTTCTCACCCCCTGTAGCTTTATCTTTTCAGGAATCGGATGAAGAAGCTTATGAAGAGTCTAATTGCATTTTGCTTACACGATATTGTTATATTAGTTTAGTTATTATTTATTTTTTCCCTCGCCTTTAATATTGTATCTTGTAAAGAGGGTTAGGAGTCATGATAGTTATGTTTGTATGTTATTGTCTAAAGAACTTAGTTATTTTGGTTTTTAAAATAATAGTTTATACGGCCTCGAGTTTCACAAAGCTCGTATTTTATTATTAAGTATATAGAAGTCGTCGTAATACTCCTCACTATCAGAGTGGCGCAGCTAGAAGTGTAACATTCTGGTAGTAAAGGTGTTACACGGAATCACGAACAAGCGGGATAAAAATCACCGACCTTTCCCGGGACATGTATTAAACCAATACACAACCGGAACGGAACCCACAACCTTGCCACGCAAGCGGGACAACGCCAGCATCCTTGTCAATTCAGTCATTCATACCACAATCAGTTATAATCATTGACTTTTATCAATTTCATAAGTTATTAGATTCAATAACTCCAATTTTTTTTATCAATTTATCAATTTCGTTCTTTCGTGAGCAGGACATTGTCACCATCCTCACCGTGGGCGGGACGAAACTACCATCCCCACATAGTAATTTACGTACTGAGCAAGTGGGATGATATCACCGTCCTTGTCAGACAAGAAATCAATATCACATTTAAAACCAATTCATAATTCCATCCAGTATCGGAAGATATGACCTAATATAACCCCATTCATTCATTAACTAATCAACCTCATTATTCTATGAGCGGGATGAAACTACCGTCCTCACCGCATGCGGGACGAACATCAATCCCCGTAACTATTTCCTCCGGTTAACTCAGTGTTTATCTAGGAATTAATCAATTCAATTAATTGGATTTATCCACACTCATTTTAGAGCTTAAAAATTAGTTATCGGATATTATATAGGGGTTGCAGGGAGTTACAAGCTTGCCAAAAAGGCTAAACATTTAAAAACAGAATTTTTCAAGAAAACAGGGTGTGTGCGTACACACACTCCTGTGCGCACGCACAAGCGTGCAAAATTCTCTTATTGTGCGTATGCGCCACTCTGTGCATACGCACAGGCTCAAAATAAGCCTCTGTCTCATGCACATGCATGCCTCTGTGCCCGTGAATACCAGCCAGTTTTTCTGATATTCTGCAGAATCTGAAATTTCAGTTTTTAACAACCATTTTCAAACTTACATAACTTTTGCTACAAAATTTCTTTTTCCTCCTTTCTTCAACGGTTCTAAATTACTCATCACTAGCTTTAATTCAGGATAAGGTTCATTTAATTTCAAGCTTTGAGCCCCAAGTTATAGCTCGTCGAAGTTGGTCAAAAATCAATTTTTGTCAAAATTCTGCATTAGTGTCAATCTTACAATTTCTCAAATTTGCCTCTTTCAAAACCAACTTAAACCAATCCTAGGAACTCTTTTTACTCAATCATCAACTCCCAGTCACATCCTAGACATTCAAGGCCCAATCAACCAATTTCAATATTCATTACAACCAATTTTAATCATTATCCTCGTTAATACCACCACACCCTCATCAATCAACTATTCAATTCGCAACTCTATTAGTAATAATTCAACATTACAACATATCCCAACAATTCAACAATCATTCAAACAAGTAATCTACTCATTCAAGGCCTCCGGCCATAAATTTTGCTCAACCATTTTCTTCAGCTTACCAAAACGCCTTCAAGCTCGGCCTCCGACCCAAATCATCATATCAACCATCAACTATCAATTCAACCACACATCATACTCAATTTTTCATAACCAAACAATGATAATTTCACTCAACAGTCACACATTCAACCAACATTCAACTCAATTTCATAGCTCATCATAATTATTTATTCACAATCACAATCACAACATATCAATTTAACTTTTTCAATACCTCAATTGAGGCTTATAACTTACCAAATAGGTGCATCTCATCCAATCACGGTCTCTGACCTAAATTTTCATATCAATAGCCATAATAGGCAATCAAACCACAATTTTCATCCAAATTCAATCATCAACCACTACAAAATTACACTAAACCAACATTATCACAATATCTATCATTCAACACTATCATAGGGGCATTTAACCTAGATTTTCACATAACCTTACACAGTGTTCACCCGAAACCAAATCCCGTACCTTAGTTGACGGCGGTGTCCAACTTTTGGATCTATCCTCCAATCACACCCAAGCCTCAATCAACGCAACCAAGCCTCCGCCAAGTGTTCAAAAATCAACCCAGGCGTCCAACTCGCACAAAGTCAATCAAGCAATCCAAGCTACTCCACATAATCTAATTACATCAATTATTCAAACATTCACACTAGGATTTTCACTCAATTAGAAATAATGGAGGGATTGAGTTTCCTTACCTTGTACCACTTAATTTTGGGTCAAAATCCCACTAGAGATTATGCTTGAACTTCTCCTAAAGTATCAAAATCACAATGTTTCAACCCAACATATACCAAGACACAAATTTGATAGAAAATAAAGAAATGGGTAAAGGTTCTCGCAAATACTCACCACAAAAATGGTATATAATCGAAGAGGATGACAAGGTGGTCGCGTGGCCACAAACGGGTCTTCAATCAGAGCTACGATTTGTAAGATATGTGGATTTAAAGTATTGATGTGAATAGTGTTAGGACATTGCTCCTCTCCTCTGCTCTCTTCCCGAGCTCGTGGCTCTCTCCCTCTCTTTGTGAAAAATGAGAGTGATTTGGGTGTTATGGGCCTGTCGTAATTTTAGCCCATTGGCCGCACCTAGGACCAAAATCTTTAATATAAGTATTCGGGTTTTTATTCTAAATATTTTTCTTATTATTTTTACAGTTTTAGTTTTTTTATACGCAGTACCGAATAGATTTAAGCCGGTACAGTAAACCTCAACACTAATATGTATTTTTTTCAATTATTTATATTTTTGCACTCAAATTAATTTTCTAAGTTAAATTTTCACCCGTAAATTCTCAAATTACAAATTTTAAAATTTTCAACTCTTTTTTCTCACTTTTAATTTATTAATTAATTGTTTATTATTTATCTGAATTTTTACAGACTCTATTTGGATTTCATCTCAGAATGAAAATATGAAGATGAAAATACAAGACCAAAAACTAGAGACATAAACATAAAAAAAATTATCTCCATATCTTGTTTAGCAAAAATTAAGATACAAAGACAAAAAAATTTGAAAAAAATCATTTTTGCCCTTATCTTCTTTTTTATCAACAACACCAAATTACCATAACACTACCTTCTTCTACCACTATTCTTCATTCAAAATCATAAACTCAAACCAAAATTTTCAATCAGTAACAATAATAACATTTACGTTATCAATAGAAATCAATAAAAAAAATAGAAAGATAAACCAAACAGA
>NC_029790.2:108052447-108053428 GCF_000816755.2 Arachis ipaensis | reverse complement strand
AGGGAGAGTGGCAAGAGTGCCAAAGCAAAGGTGACAATAGCGGTGGAATAACCATGGCAGAGGTGGCAGTGACAATAGTGCAAAGGAAGATGTCCAAAGAGATTAAGATCGAGAATGAGTAGGGATGGAAATAAGTATCATAGGGGTAGGGACCCTCGCCCCGTCTCTGTTTAGTAAATTGTCCCCCATCCAAGTCCTATCCTTGTGGGTATCCGTAGAAATTAAACTTAAAATAAAAATACAATCACAAAATTCCATAAAATTCAACTAAAATGTATCAAAATAAACCTAATTCAAACATATTCAATAAAATAACATAAACATTAAATCAACAACATACAAATTAAAATAAAACAAAATAATTTTTTTTAACATAATAACATAACATATTAGTTTCATGTTGAGACTCAACCATTATTGGCAGCGGCAGCGCTGCCACTGCACCTTGTGTTTCACCTTCACTTGTGAATAGTGAAGGTTTTGGGGCATCAATATTCTCATGGTTAGACATAATAAGAAACGAAATAAAACAAAATAGTTTATATATAGAAAAACAGCTAACTCAATCATCATTAATAAAATTATAAGATCTATTAATAACAACATAATAACAACTTTCAAAAGTGAAATTTCAACATTAACCCTACATACCAACAACACTCCGAAAGTGAAGTTTTCACATTAACAACAATACAATAACAACACAGGGTGTAGTAACAGTTTTAGAAGAAGAGGAAGATGAACCTGGAAGGCCTTAGCGAGAACAGGTTCAACGATGCGAGGGAGATGAGAGAGCTTTGATGACGGCCACAGGAGAGGCTCAACGACGACAGGAGACCTTCCACAACGAAAGGAAAGGATGGCAATGGTGTAGATGGAGTCAGCGATGGCAAAACTTGCACGGGAGACATTCAAACTTTAGAAATGGAAAGGATGGCGAAGGAGAAAGGATGGAAATGGTATGGTTAGAGTCTTGGAGAG
>NC_029790.2:108051819-108052412 GCF_000816755.2 Arachis ipaensis | reverse complement strand
GATAGGGATGGTTTAAAATTATGATTTAATTTTTACATCTTTATATATAAAGGACATTCAAGTAATTTCACTCTAGCGGAAATTTAGCGGGTCTCTATGAGGTGGATACCTCAACCTCCACCTCCATCCCAGTTTATTCGTGGGACGGGTCCCTATTCCCATGAAAAATTTGCGAATTTTTATTTTGCTCCTCGTCGTGGGTAGTTCTGCAGGTTTGAATTTTTTTCCGATTCCTAAGAATGAGACGGTTGGAGGAAGAATATAAAAATGTAATGAAAAAAAAGACAAAGATGACAACAAAGACCAAATGATGGTGACGAGTGTTGAAACGAACCAAATCTATGTGATAGAGGAAAAATGTAGTGATTTTCGCTCTTTTTTCTTTGTTATTTGAGATCTAGATTTTGGTGATGGAGCGAAGAAGAAAGTAACATTTGTGGTAGTGGTTTTGGCTGTAACGCCGGTAGTGCATGGTAGCTATAATAATAACAATGGTATAAAAATTTGGAGTGATAATAAATAAAGGTAGCTTGTAGATCTATTAAAAAATATAAATAATATAATTCAATTATAAAAAATTTATCGATAATAAT
>NC_029790.2:108046765-108051645 GCF_000816755.2 Arachis ipaensis | reverse complement strand
TAATTATTAGTTTTAATTTTTATTAAAATATACTTAATAAATAAATTAAAATAATTAAATTTTTTTATTCAAATAAAATTAAAAGTATTTTTGATAATTGAATGTATTACCAATCTACTATTGCATTATTTGGTTTAGCTAATATCAGATTATTTATTTATTCCTCACATGAAATTTTGGTTGTATATATGGATCCAATGCCACTTTGGTACTTCATTATTGACCGCAAGTCAAAGTACCTAAATAATGATACCATGCATCATAATATATTTTTATGGAACAATGCCAGCTTTGGTACATATGTATAATTAGGTGAAAACCTGGTGAAAACTCAGGTGAAGACGACTGCACATGAAGTTGATATTTGAGAATTGTTAGATAAAAATATAGTCAAATTAGTTAAATCATCTAACAGCACTCAAATATCAACTTTACGTGAAGTTGACTGCACCTGAATTTCTATCATATAATGAATGCCGGTTTCTCCATGTATTAACATATGCAATAATAATTACAGAATATAAGACGGAATAATCCACTAAGGTCATAATCTCAATTTCCTTTTCAATGATATATGTTTGTCAGAGTTCATATACAATTTTTTTAAATAAATGACCAACATTGAGAGAAGGCGGTAGTAACTCATCATAATTACTTGCATGAAGTCTTTGTATGTCTTATGCGCAACAAATTGATTGAATAATTGGGAATCATTTTATATAGATAATAATTCCAATATCATTAGGTTGAAGACCATATTCATTTTAGTTCATAATTACACTTACGAGGGGGACATATATACCCACTTTGATTGCAATTCAAGTTATGCATTAGTAACACTTTTTCTTCCGTGACGAAAAATGATACCAATGCAAGGTCATTAATTTAATTAATAAAACAAATAGTAAATTAGAATTTTTTATAAATGAAATAAAAAAAATACAAACTTACAAATTAAGATCTCCTAAACTAAATTTAGTTACATCCATATCCTATTTTTCTATATATAAATTAAATCATGCTTCGAATCCACGAATTAGAAAAAGGTAACCATAAATTTAGTATATAAAATTCGTGTAAATCGTAGATAGATAAAAGTCACAATTTATGAATATTCTTATTATTTGATAATTTATAAATTGTGAATTAGAACCATAATTTATTCTCACTACTTGACAGTTCATAAAACATATTTTTTATCCATAATTTAACACAATAACCATAGATTGTAGTTTTAATTTGTTTCACGATTTATTCACAAAATTTATGTACCAAATTCATTATTAACAACCACGATTTATACTTTTATTCAAATTCATAGATTTGAATTACGGTTTATATGTAAAAATACAGAATAAAAATGTAACTACATTTATTGTAAGGGACTTTGTAATTTTGTATTTTTTTTTTTTTATTTATGGAAAAATAGTAGTAAATTATGAATGTAAATTACTTATAACTGTTTGTGGGTATTAATTGTAAATTGACTTATAATAGCAATGAGCAATCGGTCGTTTCAATGAACTGACTGGGTCCATATCATTGATTATGTACATATCATTGTTAAAGAGTAAATGATTAAATTAGTTCTTAAATATCATTTGTTTTTTAAATTGAATTTTTAAAAAAGAAGTTTTAATTAAATTTATTATTTAAAAATTTTAAATGAGTCGTGTTAGTTCTTCCGTCATTTTTTTGTTAATAGTGTTAAAATTTGTTATTATGACACGTTAAATGATACTACAACATACATTTAGGAGTCTTATTAATTGACTATTAACATAATAAATTTATAAAATTAGATCAAATCAACACCAAATTTAAAGATTTTAATGTCTCAAGTTCTCCCCAAATCTTCTCAATTAGGTTTTGATTTGATCTAATTTCATAAATTAATAATGTTAATAGTCAATTAGAACTACTAGATGTATATGTGTTATGATGTTACTTAACATACCATATCAACAAACTCTTACGCCGTTAGTAATGGAACTGACAGAAAGACTAACATCACTGATTTAAAATCTTTAAGGCTGCATTTCTTTACAGGAGACAGGACGCTGAGACAGGGACACAAATATATAAAATTGTATTTGACAGATGAGATATGGACAGAGACATTGTGTCCAAAGACACTGAATTAGTATATTTTGTGTCCATTCTAACTGAAAGGACACAGAGACACTAACAAGAAACACAACTTATTTTTTTATTTTTCTTTCATTATTCTTGTTAATTTTTCATAATTATATTTTTTATTAATATATTTTTTCTCAAATATTTTGAATTAAAAAAATGAGAATAAATTAGATTTTCATAATTTGTTCTAGTTTATCACTAAATAAAATATAAGAACACAAATTTTGTATCTTATCTTGCCTTATTCTCAGAAACAAACGCAACATAAAAGACGAATTTGATTACAAAAATCTTTTGGGGATCAATTTAGCGAACAAGTAATCTTTTAAAGACTAATTTAACCATTTACTCCATTATTAATTATATAATGCCACTGTTGCTTGCATCTTATCAGAGGAGAAAAAACCCCATAAAATTATATAATTTTAGTAGTCTCACTACATATCCAAATTTTTTTGGCAACCAAGTTGGTTTAAACCTAACAAAAGCCAGTTTCATTAGGGAGAGTGTGTAGACACACTCTAACTCCCAGCGGCATCATGCGCTTCTTTTACAATTCGCGTTTTTTCTTCTTCTTTGCATTCCTTCTTCTTCTCTGCATGCAGTTGCTGCATTTTTTCTTTTCTTTTCCTCATCATCTTTCTAGAGATTTTTTGTAGCATTATGTCTGTCTTTTTATCTTTGTTTGATTTTTTTTCTTGTTTTTATTCTTGTTAAGAGGGTAAAACAAGAAGAATTATAAGAATGTGAGACAAGAAAAGAAAAAGATGATAACGAAGAAGAAGAATATGATGATAATGAAGAAGAAGAGGAGGATGAAGAATTTCGGTTTATTTCATGTGAATTGAAGTGTACTTGGTGTTGTTGTCCTCTTTTTATTATAACTAGGCAATAGAATGTTGCTGTAGTGCTTTTGATTTTTTTTTTTTTTGCTTTTTTTTTTTTTGCATGTTTGAGTGATTTGAATGTGTTTTTATCTATTTTTGAGAGATTTTTGTTCATGAATTTATTGTAACTAGCCCATAGAAATTTATTCTAGTGCTTCTGGTGTCATTTTGTGCACGTTTGATTGAGTTACATATCTTTTTGAACTGACATTCTATGATGCAATTAAGAAATAATAGCGGTGTATTTAGTTTGTATTTCGGTATATTTTATCTGAATTGAAGTACACTTGGTGTTGTTGTTACCTATTAACCTAATGTTTTATTCTCTAAAAAAAATGATAATAAAAAAAGTTGTTGAGAGGAACACCACAAAAAAAGAAGGACCAAAATATAGGAAGTCCTTCCTGTAGATTTACATTAGAGGATATAGAAAGTCAATAGATTGTATAATATAAAATGTTAACAATGTCTCTTCAATGTTGTTTTGAATTATGTGTACAGTTTTGCGTTAACAAATACATACTTTGTATCTTTGTAAATATTTAATCCAAATTTTTCGTAAAATTTCTTTGCAAGATTAAACTTCTATGAACCTATCAGTACTGTATTAAAATTCTGTTAATCTGAATGAATCTAAGTTCACAAAATTGCAAAAAAAACCCCTAACAGTATGCAAGAATCAAAACTCAACCCTAAGACATTGACGCAACAAAAACCTTAACAGTATATAACAAAACAACGACTAAAATAGCTTTCGGTGCAAAACAACTTATTGTACCAAGAAAAAACCAAGAATAGAGTAGCTACAGCTCCAACCGAATTCTAGTGAGCTCCAGTAGTGGCGGCTATTGCTGGTGACCACCCAGACGGCAGCAACAGCGACAGCGGTGGCAACGACTGGGCTCAGCTCCTCTTCCTCGCGCAGCTCTCTCTCAACATCTCCTCTCTCTCGCACGTCTTCTCCTCTCGGCGACGGTAAAGTCCAGTGCCGTAGGCGCGGTCTCCTTCTTCCTTTTCTTCTTCTTTCTCTTCTCCGTTCCCTCACTCTCTCGATCTCTCCCTCTCTTTTCTTTCTTCTTTCTTTCCGTGTAAGGTTGTGTATGGTGAGGGGGTGGCAGCTGCTTCTGTGAGTGGGAATGAGGGTGTGAGTGTATTGTTAGGGTTAGGGTTTGTGGTAGAAATTAGGGTTTATTTTGGGATTTTAGGACTAAGGTAGTGTAATAATTTTAATAAAAATAAAAGGGTAGAATAATAATTTAAAACTAAATTAAATACAAAAATAATTATCTTTAAAATACTATTTTATTATCAATTTATAAATTTATTTTTAACTAAATACTAATTCAATAGAAATTAGAGATAATCAAATTAATTTTTTCTTTAAAATCATAAATAAATATCATAATCTAATTTCTAAAAATCGGGAATCTTACAAAATATTTATTCAAAGCTAACTTTACAGGTTGATTTCAAAAGCTTTGATCCAAATTTTTAAATCAGATAAAAAAGCATTGATCTTGAACGAAGAAAACGCAGAGAACGAAGAGAATATAGAGAAGGAAGAGAAATGCAGAGAACGCAGAGATAGAAGAAAACATAGAGCGTGCAGAGATGTAAAAAAACGTAGAGAACGCAGAAAACACAGAGAGAATTTAAAAAAAAATAGAAATCCACATGAAAAATGAAGTTATATATATTTACGTGTTAAGCCAAAAGTTTGTTAAAGATACTAGTGCGTGAAGGTGAATTAAGTCAAAGTTACTTTGTTGGACTTGGTTGGTTAAATAATTTGAATATAAAGATTAATTATAATTTTAATTATATTTGTGCACTCATCTGTCTCTCTAACATAAA
>NC_029790.2:108045916-108046566 GCF_000816755.2 Arachis ipaensis | reverse complement strand
AAAAATTAACCAAAAAAATCAAAATTTACCTTATTTAATATTTATTAATTATTATAATAATTAATAAATACTAAATAATATAAATTTTTAACGAATTTTTTTTATCTTCCTAACATTATGGTTCTCATATTAGCTAATCTCATTATATTGTCACATAATTCTCTCTAAAAGAATGAATAAAATTGAGCAACTAAAAATAAAAGCTTCAGCTAAATATATTGATAGTTAATTTTGAAACATGTTGGACAGAATTGATCAAATCAGCAAATTTTATTTAACGTGAATTATTCTATTTCACTGGTTTGAGCTGGAGAGTAATTTATTTAATATATACTTTATACATTTCTCTATTTTTTTTTTAAAAAATAAATTTGGGATTTTTTTTTAAATGTGCNNNNACGGAAAAACCTAAATTATTATTGAAAAAATTAAATATAAAAAACGTTATGGAAAAAAACTTGAAGATATAGTAATGAATCGATCCAAATGGAAATTAAATGTAAATTTGTTCAAAGATAAGGAAATCAATAAACATTATTCTAACTTATTATTAGACAGGGGTTTACCGATCGAATTTTTAGTTGATATCTTAATCATGTGCTTCACTAAAAATTCAGTTTAATTCTTAGATTTCCTTGAATCAATGATTG
>NC_029790.2:108039219-108045897 GCF_000816755.2 Arachis ipaensis | reverse complement strand
CAAAAAAAAAAAAAAAAAGAAGATGCAACACCAGTCTTTTAACCAGGGCATATTATTTTAGCTAGTATATGGTAAGAAAATTCAACATAAAATCATTATGTGTCGGTTTCGATAATTGCCTTTAAGAGGCAGCATTGTTTTCTGATGTGGATGTCTCAACTTTTCAGACTCAGTTGAGGAGAAGAAACCAAGTAAATAAGTAATAATGGAGAACCCCTTTTGAGTTTTTTCCTCAACCGTTTCTGCACACATGAAATCAATGAATGAAAGTTCAACTAAAATACTAAATAGTAAATACTACAGTTGCCTCTTGGTGGCGAGAGAGAAAAAGAATGACGCCAAAAGTAATATCCAACATACACAACAAATTAGATTTATTTTGCGATTCGTTTTATGTATTGTACTTTTATTATTTAATTATGTTAGGTATACAAAAAAAATCATTATTAAATTAATTATTAATATAAAATAGAAATTAATATATAAAATATATAATAAAATAATTTAATATCCGATTTGTTGTTTAGACATAATATTTTTGTTCATTATTATACGAAGTGATAATAGTAAAACAGCACATATTAATTTTTATATAACATAAAAGTCATTACAAATAATCCATCTTAATATCTTTTCCTCTGTTTAGTGAAATGTTTGCTGAATATGATTATAATAATATTTTAGGTTAATGTATCCTGCATATTAATATACGATTGGTTAAACCATACACTCTATTTAAGTTGGAGTTTATATTCTATTTAATAATTGAAGCGTCATGAAATATCACACAAATAATTATGAGTATAATACATTTGATGTTCTAAGAATATTAAATGATTTCTCAATAAACAAATAATATGTGCATGATGGCTATCCATACATAAAGTTGTAGTGAGCAGTGAGAGAAAGGAAATGCCTATAACATTCCCATGAAAGTGAAAGCTTACGTTAATAAAACCTTTGACATAAATGTCCACTGAAATTTATGAGTAAAAAGTACAAATTAAAACTTGATCCCTCAGCTAAATCTAATAAGTTGGACACCACATGTTGATGATGTAAAAAGGTATCATTTATTAATAATTAATTAATATAACAACGATGAAGAGAAGAATAAAGAGTTCCCTACTCTGCAAGAATCTTTCTTTTACCCTTTTCCTTCTGAAGCTAGGCTATGGCTACACCCTTTAGCCATTTCTTTCATACACAAAAATAAAATTTAAAAAAAAATGAGAAGAAAAGAATAGAATTAGAAGGTGGAAAAGCATTTTTAAAAGAAGAAAAGAAGTTAGACAATGGAGGAAATATCAAATATGTGTCAGTTCATGTGTGAGTGAGAATGATGGAGTTTCAACTTGTGAAAGAGAACAGTGTATGAGCTTTCGACTCTTGGTTATTTCATTTTCCTTCTTCTTCTTCTTGTACCTCTGGACAGAAAAAAGTGAAAAACTGACACCTGGGAACAGTGGTTTTATTTGCTTCAGTGATAAAACTGAATGTATGGTTCAGAAAGTTTTGGATTTTGCTCTATTTGGTGGCCTCTAATTCATAAAGGTATTAAGTTTTTTTTGTTTTCTTCCCTCTGTTTTTTTTTTTTTCTGATTTAATGTAAACTTTGAAAAAAAAAAATTGGGTATGGATTTTTGATGTTTTGTGATGGATATATATCTGAAACTAAATAATCAGATTTGCTTGGTTTTATTTGAAGCATAAAAAAGGGACAATGATAAAATTTACAATATTCATTTGTTTATTCATTCAAATCATTGAGTTAACAGCTCAAGTTTACTTAGGTGTTTGGCCCTTATTCTTTGTTTGTTTGTTTGTTTGTTTTTTCTTTTCCTTCAATTTTTTTTATTGATTGTACTTGAATGATGAATTTCTAAGACATCATCAACCTTGACGAATTAGGACTATGTATTCACTCCAATTTTGAGTTCACTTAACTCCCTGAATTCTCATGCATGGTTAGTTTAATGCAATATCCTCTTTAGTCTTACCAACGTTTTCATGTCAAATTTGACAATTTAATTGCAGGGATTCTGTTTGAGATATTGCTTAAAAGAACGAACACTGAACATTGAACTTGGTTCTGCATAATTGTATAATGGCAAATAGAACTCATCATCCTTCAGTGTTTCTGGTTGTGATTACAATTTTACTTTCCATCTATCAATCCGAGCAACGGCAATCACAGCAATCTCTGATCCTCTTAAGAATTCAACAGATATTGAACTTTCCTGTTGAATCAAGCAATTGGAACAATAATTACTTAGATTTTTGCAAGGGAGATTCAAATTCTTCTTCTCTCACTGTTGTATGCTATGAAGGAAACATAACACAGCTTCATATAATTGGTGACAGAACTTCACCACTTGCCAAGAATTTCTCAATGGACTCCTTAGTCAAAACCTTGACAAGGCTTCCAAGTTTGAAGGTCCTCACACTGGCCTCTCTGGGTTTGTGGGGTTCCTTGCCTGACAAGATTGCGCGGCTGCAGTCGTTGGAAATCGTTAATGTTAGTTCCAATTTTCTTTATGGTGCCCTGCCTCGAGAGGTTTCATCGCTGTCGAATCTCCAAACACTCATTCTTGATAACAATTTGTTTTCCGGCCGGCTTCCAAATTGGCTTGACTCACTTTCAACCTTAAGAGTGTTAAGTTTGAAGAACAATGTATTCAATGGATCGCTTCCAAATTCTCTTGGTAGCTTGGAGAATTTGAGGATTCTTTCACTTTCGCATAACCACTTTTTCGGGCTAGTACCTGATTTGAGCCAATTGACAAATCTTCAGGTGTTGGAACTGGATGATAATGCTTTTGGACAGCAGTTTCCTCGGCTTGGTAACAAATTGGTTACTTTAGTCCTAAGGAACAATAGTTTCAGGTCTGGAATCCCTGCTGGATTAAGCTCATATTTTCAGCTTGAACAATTTGATATTTCATCAAACAGATTCGTGGGGCCATTCCAGCCATCATTGCTGTCTCTTCCTTCCATTACCTATCTGAACATTTCTGGAAACAGATTAACAGGGAAGCTTTTTGAGAATCTGTCTTGCAATACTCAACTTGATGTGGTGGATTTGTCTTCGAATCTTTTGACAGGTAGCATACCGAAATGCTTGATCTCGAATTCCAGTAATAGGACTATACTATATGCTAGAAATTGTTTAGAAACAAGGAATCAGATTCAGCAGCCGGCGCCATTTTGCCACACGGAAGCTTTAGCCGTTGGGATATTACCTGACATAAAAAAGAAGCACAAAGAAAAAGTTTCTAAGGTAGTTATCTCCCTTGGCATAGTAGGTGGAACTCTTGCAGGAGTAGCACTTGCTTTGTTGATTTTCTTTCTTGTTAGAAGAGGAAATTCTAGAAGAAGAATGAAGAATCCTCCAACAAGGTTTATATCAGAAAATGCAGCTTCTGGATACACCTCTAAGTTGCTCTCTGAAGCAAGTAAAGTTCCCTCTCTATGAATGCATTTCTCTCTCTGTTTTCATATTAAAGATAGATGACAAACATTTTCTTTCCTCTTGTGATTAAAGGATATATATCGCAAACAAAGAAGTTTGGCACGGTAGGCCTGCCAAGTTATCGAAGTTTTTCATTGGAAGAGATTGAGGCAGCTACAAACTACTTCGACACGGCTTCTTTAGTGAGTGAAGATTCTTATGGCAAGGTATGCTCCTTTCAAGTGCCAACTTCAATGAAATATTTTGACTTTGAATGCTGTTATATGAAAATGTAAGGTTATGACAAAGTGATTATGCGATGAATCTCTTCACAAAAGAGCAAATGAAGCATTATCTAGAATGAATGAATGAATGAATATGTTGTATCTTTCAAATAACTCAACAGATCAATTTTTCATGACATATAGTCTAAGGAGTTCTAGTGTGTTATCTTTTGTTGTTATGCTATGCAGCCTTTATCAGGAAAACTATTTGATCAGAAAGATTCAACTACTTCTCACCATTGAGAATGAAGTAGTTTGTTTCATTCTAAAATAATGTGTTCTTATTTTGTGTCTCAGATGTACAGAGGTCAGCTGAAGAACGATTTGCTCGTCGCCATAAGATGCATAAAACTGAAAAAGAGGTACAGCACGCAGAACTTCGCACACCACATAGAGTTGATATCGAAACTTAGGCACCGGCATCTAGTCAGTGCTCTTGGACACTGCTTTGAATGTTCTCTAGAAGATTCAAGTGTCAGCAAAATATTTCTTGTCTTTGAATACATACCGAATGGCACACTCAGAAGCTGGATATCTGGTAATTAATTCACATAAATAATGGATCTTCACAGATGAATTAATGAAGTTCTTAAATTGAACCTAAGGAAGCAATGCAATTAGTAATACAACCTTGATATTCTACATAGATGGTGACACAATGAAATCAATGAGTTGGATCCAGCGCTTAGGAGCCGTGACCGGAATAGCAAAGGGAGTTCAATTTTTGCATACAGGGATTGTCCCCGGTGTATATTCGAACAATATCAACGCTGAAGATGTTCTACTGGATCAGAATCTTGTTGCGAAAATCTGCAGTTATAACCTGCCTTTGTTATCTAACATAGGAAAGGTAAGAAGAGCATAATTATGAATCATGCTTTCTTTTATTTTCCTCTAAAATCAAATATTTTGGTTTGTACTTATTCACAGATTCAGCATGGAAGTTCTTCTAGCGGATCGAAAAATTCTAGCATGAAAAAAAGGTGAGGGATAGAAAAACATAATACATCTGTGCAATTTTATTTTATCTTTTTTTTTTCACCCTAAATGATTTTGGATGTGTTGTAGTGTAAATCATGAAGATAAGTCTGATATATATGACCTTGGAGTTATTCTACTGGAACTTATTCTTGGAAGGGCAATAAAATTAAGCAAGGATGCAGATGCTTTTAAGGAACTGGTAATAACAGTACACAGTCTTTGATTTCTCTTTCAATGTACCAATTTGCAGATATTTAAGATCTTATTATTATATCCAATAGAAAATGACTTTTATATAGACTTGGTTTTGGGGCGAATACTAATGCGTTTCAGATGCAGTCCTCTTTAAACTCTAAATCCAAAAACGCTAAATCCTAAATTTTTAAACTATAAATTTAAATTAAGAAAAATATAGGTAAACAATGAAAATATTAAACAATGGGAACAATGGATATATCGAATATTCAATTCAGGTACGGATGGTTATCTTAATGTTAAGATTTAGATGAGTAATTTGGAGATGTAGTGTGTTTTTACTTTATTGGACCAATTTTAGAGCTCATTATTCACATTATTCACAAAAACCATTGTCTATCTAGCAAAATTCTTTAAATTATTAATAAAAAATATAATAAATAAAGAATTAATATTTATTTGATAAACAAAAAGTACATCATTCTTTATTTAATAAGGAACGTTTAAGGATGAGTTTGGTTTGGTTTTTAGAAATATTTAATCTTGTAGCTACGATATATTCGCATGGTCATGAGTTATTGAAGTAATTGTTAGATTGCAAGGTATTAACAATTTTTTTATCCATAGCATTTCAATGTAAACCTTTTGCACCTGCTTCTGTTAATTATATCTTTTTTATACGGCAGTTACAAGCAACCATAGTGGCTGACGAGGAAGCTCGAAGAAGCATCATCGATCCTGCAATTCGCAAGGAATGCCTGGATCAATCATTGAAGACAATGATGGAGATCTGCGTGCGGTGCCTCGCTAAAGAACCGGCAGAGAGGCCATCCATAGAAGATGTGTTGTGGAACTTGCAATTTGCAGCTCAGGTACAAGATGCATGGAGAGGAGACTCTCAAAGCAGTGAGGGAGGCTCACCACCTGCCTTATCACCTCTTCAATCTAGAAGAGTTTCCTTCCATTAGTGTCAAATTAAACCTTTTATGGTGGTAATATTTTTTTTTTCTACAAGCCTAAAAGGTTAGAGTGGTTATAGAATGTGAGCTTCATAGTTTATAGCATCAGAATAGTGTATGTTTCTCATGTTGTAACTTCTTAAACCTTCATACTTCTAAGCTTTTAATGAAAAACTAAATATTGGCAATTGCTGTTTGAAGCAAATGAAAGATTAGAAAAATGCATAGAGCAGTACATCAATATGTCCCTGGAATGGAGAGGAAGGTCAAAGTATAAACAGTGTTGCATAGGTACTTGAGAGTAGTATAGATTCGAGCTATCAAACCATCACGTGTCACTGTGTCCAGTCTTATTCTTAACATATATTTTTAAAATAAATTTAGATATATTATATATTATTATTTATAAAACAAAAAAGATTTTAAATACTTGATAAAATTAAAATAAGACATTAAAAATTTTAATTTATATTTTAATATCAATAAAATATCAAAATATTATTACAATTTATCTAAAAAATACTTTATATTTTATATGTATACGTGTCCAGTGTCATGTAAGATTTTAAAATTCACGTGTCGACATGTTGTGTCCAGGTGTTTGGACACATTTTGGACACGATATTCACTGACAGACACGCGTGTCTGCTATATTCAACCGTGTCTTAATAAAAAATAAAAAATTTTTCTCTGGACACACCTAAATACCATCACGTGTCACCGTGTCCAGTCTTATTCTTAACATATATTTTTAAAATAAATTTAGATATATTATATATTATTATTTATAAAACAAAAAAAAATTTAA
>NC_029790.2:107987928-108039192 GCF_000816755.2 Arachis ipaensis | reverse complement strand
TTGATAATTGATAAAATTAAAATAAGACATTAAAAATTTTAATATCAATAAAATATCAAAATATTATTACAATTTATCTAAAAAATATTTTATATTTTATATGTATACGTGTCCAGTGTCATGTAAGATTTTAAAATTCGCGTGTCGACATGTCCTATATCGTGTCATGTCCCGTGTCCGTGTCCGTGTCCGTGCATCATAGAATACAAGTATGGGATACAAAAATTTTGGAAAAGGAAAAAGACATGATGCTATAGCCGTATAGTTGGGAAGCGTATATATTATAGAAGATGTCTCCTATAAAGACGGATAAAACGTCTTTTTGTAAAGACATTTATGTGTCACATTATTATTAGATGTATTAATGAATTGGTTATTTTTTAATTTTTTAACAAACTAGAATAAAACTGATTTTTTTTATAATAATAAACCCAATTGTTATCAGATCCAGTCGAAACGATCAATTTACATAACCCATTGGATCATGTTTTTTTTTTTTGTTTTTTAAACAAAAATCAGGAATAAATTTATCTTTTTATCAAAAAAATTTAAACATGATTCGGTTTAGATTGTGTAAATCGATCGGATCAAATTGGGTCTAATAATTATAATGCGGACAATTGGATTTATTATTATTGCTATAATAAATCAATTTTGTTCAAATTTATTAAAAAATAAATTATTAACCGATTTAATAAAGATGTCCAATAATATCATGACATGTAAACATCTTTAAAAAAATATATTTTTAGTATCTTCATCAAAGTAATCTCCATATATTATATAGAAGAGAAACCTTATTGATCCTTTAACAATTATCTATTAATGAGCTTTTAAATTTAATTATTTAATTATAATATTTTTTAATAGATTTATATCCCATGTTTATAAAAAAATAGAATACATTATATAACTTCTTTTTTCACTAATTGAGGTTGTTATATTTTTTTTCTCTCTTCATTTGAAAAAGCAGTTATGTTTATTCGTTTTATTTGTTCATTTTCTCTCTCTCTCAATATACGAGTGCTTCATTCCTGAATAAAAAAAGAAAAATATTAAAAACGGGATAAGTGGTGGCCTCAAACTAATATATACATATTGATTGATGAAACATAAAGCTTAACAATATATATAATCTCAAAATACATCCAAAATAATATCATACTAAATATTAGATTTAGATTTTCTAAATTTTGAATTTAACTTTAGAAGGTAAATCAATTTGGGGAGGACTTGTACCTCCAAAAATTGAATTTTTTAGCTAGTTCGTTCTGGTTGTTAGGGTAAATACTAAAGAAAAGTTGAGCAGATTAGGCGTGATTCTTCCAAATGATAATATGTGTGCCCTGTGTAAAAAGGAGATGGAAACTGTTCATCATTTATTTCTTGTATGTGAGTTTACGTTGAAGATGTGGTGCGCTTGGCTAAGACATTTTGATAGACAGTGGGCGATCTCATGAACCATGAAAGGACTGTTTGAGAGCTGGATTGGCATGCTTAACAGGAAGGTGGAGCAGCAGATGTTGTTGATTGGATTTTTTACACTGATTTGGAATATCTGGAGGGAGCGAAATGATAGAATTTTCAATAACAGGGAAGCAGGTGCTGAGGACGTGCAACGAAGGACGTTTTTGAACTACAAGGAGTGGTCTGGTATTGATCCTTTTGGTTGTTGATGGATTTACCGGAGATGACCGAATTTGATTCTTTTTATGTTCTGTTGTGTGTTTAGTTTTTAATTGTACGCTACTGCTCCACTTTAATGTATTGAGCCTTCTTTGTTTCAAAAAAAAAATTTAGAAGGTAAAATATATTTTATTACCATTTATTTTATAGATAGGATCAAGAGAATACATGAAAGAGAAAACATTCAATGATAAAAAATCTCACTTTATTCTCTAAAATAAAAATCTAAAATTTAGATAATCCAAATTTAACAAAATACCATCTAAACACATCCAATATTTGTATAAGCTCATCCAAAAATAAAAATTCTTTCTCTAAACCATAGTTGTCAGAACCGAACCGGTAATCGAACCGGTCAGGTCACTGGGTCACTGGTTCAACCGGTGGGTTACTGGTTGAACCGGTTGACTCGGTACTATGTAAATAAAAAATAAAAATAGTCAAAAACCTAAAATTAAATTTTGAAAAATACATATTTTTACTAACATTTTAAGAACAATTAAGTCGAATTCTATAAATAACTAATACAAAAATAGACATATAATTAGTTCATAGTACTATATAGTATCTTAATTAGACACAATAAGAATAACAATCTATGAATTATATCCAAAGAATAATTTCAAGGTCTAAATATTTTTGTATAATTAAATGATTATATAAATTAATTTTTTTCTCAGAATAAATAATTTTTATTTTATTTTTATATTCATTATTATTTTTTATTTTAAAATTAATTAATTTATACTTCAATTAAAAAATAATTAATTTAAAAAATATTGAGTTAAGTATTTTTGTGTATATATATGTGTATTAGTTATTAAAAATTGAAATATATATTATAAAAAGCATTAGAAGTACTAAAGAAATGGGTAGTGCAGTGGTTGTGAACTTGGTCTTCAATTCAGAAGACCCAAGTTCGACTCCTACCCCTTGCATTGTATTTTTCCAAATTTAACAACCCGCATGCTGACGTCAGCGTGACGTCATCGACACGCAGGTTGACCGTTGACTGGACCGGTTTTGACCGGTTCATTTCCTCAAACGGTCAATATACCAAACCGGATCGATACAAAGTCCGGTTCACCGGTTTTCCGGTCGAACCGGCCGGTCCGGTCCGGTTTTTACAACTATGCTCTAAACACAACATAATGTATATACATTGCCTGCATACATACATTGGTTCCACGTATAGTAAATTGAGATAAAAAAAAAAGCTGAATAATATATGTAGCCTCAACCTTTTACAACACATTCAAAATAATAAATAACAACACATTTAAAATAACAAATAACAAATACAATATTTTTTAAACACATCTAAAAATCAGTATAGTTGAATATCACATTCGCATCCAAATTGAGAACAAATAACTAAACAATCAAGAGAAATATTTTTTTATTTATTTTCAAGACACATCCAAAATTATTTAAAAGTAAAGCAAATCAAATCATTAAACAATAAAAAGCTGGGAGAGAAGGAAGAAGTGTAATAACCAATTCCAAGAAAATATAGTGGAGTGAGGTGGGTTTCTGTTACGGACCACCAATCCAGCCCGACTAACTGCCGGGTCGGATCATCACCTCTGACCCAAGCCCAAACTCCCCCAAGAAAATTCTACGGGTCAGTTTTCGGGACCCGACCCGGCCGACGAACGACCTCACCACCTGCGCAATCCATCACTGCGCCTTGTTAACCGGTCGGGTCGGTCTCCTCGGGGCCACAACCCGAAGCTCCGACCCGAAGGTCAGAACAACCAGATCCTCCCACGTGGACAAGGACAACTCACAGGCGTCCTGGCCAGTGGGCTAGGTCATCTTTCGGGCCCGCCCAACACAGTATATAAGGGGAGAGGTCAGCACTCCTCTCGAGGTACACATCATCTTACCTAATTTGGCTACCCTATCGTACGGATACTGACTTGAGCGTCGGAGTGTCCATGCAGGTGGCCACCCCCCTCGACCGTCAGACCGCCGGCTTCGCCAGTCTCCCACCTGAGCCCAAAGACCCGTTCTAGGTCGCCCCAGGGTCACCCCCTTTTATCTTTCCACCACAACTCGATCCGTCGAATACCCGACCTCACCAGGTATCGAATATTGGCGCCGTCTGTGGGAAATCCGGAGCAGACATGGAGTGACCCCTCACTTCAGAGGAGTTCCGCGAAGGAGGCAGGGCTCGCCTGAGCAGGGCAAGTTTGAAAACCCGTGCCGACGAACAGCCGAGATCATTCGTTCAGCCGAACCAACAAATGTACACCAAGACCCCCGAAAGACGCCCCTTTGGGGGGACGGGGCCGACAGCGCCACGATCATGCAAGAACTCAGGCATAGAGTACAAAACCTTGAGCGAGAGCTGGCGGCGAGGGGCCGACCCCACGGAGACGTCAGCCAATCCCACGGCGACGTCAGCCGATCCCACGCCCGCACTCGCTCCCCCTCCCGAGCACACGACAGCCAAGAAAGGAGCCTAACAAGGCGCGACGAGGCGCACACACAAGCGACCTCCCGACCTACCCGAAGCAGGTCAGAGAGACACTGGGAATCCCAGAGGGGGAAAGCCAAGAAACAACAAGATCCTATTATCATGGGAGCCACTCCTTTCCACCCCTCGATCCTCAAGGTCCGGCTCCCAAGAAACTTTGACAAGCCGACGGACATGAGGTACGATGGGACTAAGGACCCCCAGGAGCATATCACAGCCTTTGAAGCAAGGATGAACTTGGAAGGGGTAGGCGACGCGGTCAGATGCCGGGCATTCCCCGTGACGCTGGCCGGCCCAGCGATTCGATGGTTCAACGCCCTCCCACAAGGATCCATCACAGTTTTTGTAGACATATCCCAGAGCTTCCTGGCTCGGTTCATGACACACATAGCCAAGGCAAAACACCCAATCAACTTATTAGGGTTGCCCAAAAGCCCGAGGAACCGACCAGGAAGTTTCTAGACAGATTCAACGATGAGTGCTTAGACATCGACGGCCTCACGGACTCAGTCGCCAGTCTCTGTTTGACGAACAGCCTGCTAAATGAGGACTTTAGGAAACACCTCACCACCAAGCCTGTCTGGTCCATGCAAGAAATTCAAAGCGTGGCCAAGGAATACATCAACGATGAGGAGGTGAGTAAGGTTGTAGCAGCCAACAAGTGGAAGTTCCCAAACCCCTAAGCTCGGCAGACCCCCCAGTTCGAAAGACACAAAGAGGCTCCCTGGGACGGCACCCTAGTCAAATAAACCAAGCAACCCCCACGGGTAAGAAGGTTCACAAATTACACGCCACTTACGGCGCCCATAGTAGAGGTTTACCAGCAAATTGCAGACAAGAGAATCCTATCCAGACCTAGACCACTGAAAGAGAGAACGGGAGGCAACAAAAGCCTTTACTGCGATTATCACAAAGGGTTCGGTCACAAAATCCAGGACTGCTTCGATCTCAAAGATGCCTTAGAGCAAGCCATCAGAGAAGGAAAGCTGAGCGAATTCTCTGGGCTCATCAGAGAACCGAGGAGGCGAGAACAAGAGCGCTCCGAGGAAGATCGCAGCCGAACTGTCAAGCCAAGGCAGGAACCCATGGGGGATGCCAATAACCCCCAACCTTTGTGGTCAACATCGTGGTCGGGCGCGACAACCCTCCTAAATCCAAATCGGCAGCAAAGAAGGATACCCGGATACTCTCCATCTCGATAGAAGGTCCCGTCACCAACAAAAGATCTCCCACAATATCCCTTGGCCCAGAGGATAAATGGTTTCACGATCTCCCCGAGAACCCCCCCCATGGTGGTTACTGCAATGGTCGGGACAGGATTAGTCAAACAAATCCTCGTCGACACGGGAGCTGATTCTAACATTCTATTCAGAAACGTATTTGACGCCATGGGGCTCAAGGAGTCCGACCTTAAGAATCACTAGCACTGAGTCATGGGACTAGGCGATAACTACATTAAACCTGAGGGGACGATCTCTCTCCCAATCTACCTAGGAACTGGTGATGCCAGAAAATCGGTTATGGCAGACTTCGTAGTCCTCAGAGACTCCACTGCGTACAATATCATCCTGGAGAGAAAAACCATCAACGAATTCTCAACTATAATATGCACCAAGTTCCTGACAATAAAGTTCATAACGGACAAGGGAACAGTGGGCTCCATAAGGGGAGACCTAGAAACGGCAGTTGCCTGTGACAACGCCAGTCTCTCCTTAAGGAAAGAATCCAAGAGGGCAGCTGGCGTGTTCTTGGCAGACTTGGACGTCTGGATAGAGGACAAGCCAAGACCAGAACCAGAGGGGGACATGAAAAAGTTTCAAATAGGAAAGTCGGAAGATCAGTTTACCTTCGTAAACAGGAACCTGCCCCATGAACTAAAGGGCCCCCTCATGGAGATCGTAAGGGCAAATAGCGACCTCTTCGCATGGACACCATCAGACATGCCGGGACTAGATCCCGAGGTCATGTCCCACCGACTAGCCGTAAAAGCTGATGCCAAACCAGTAGCCGAGCGGCGAAAGAAGATGTCTCAAGAAATGGCCGACGAAGTTGCCAGACAAACAGCGGGGTTACTAGAAGCAGGATTCATCAAAGAACTCGAGTATTCAACATGGCTGTCCAATGTTGTCCTAGTCAAAAAAGCTAGCGGAAGGTGGCGAATGTGCGTTGATTACTCTGATCTGAACAAAGCATGCCCAAAAGCCTCTTTTCCCCTCCCCAACATCGACACCTTGGTCGACTCGGTGGCAGGATATCGTTTTCTCAGCTTCATGGATGCCTACTCCGACTACAACCAAATCCCGATGCACCGACCTGACGAGGACAAAATGACATTCATAACACCAGGGGGTACTTACTGCTTCAAAGTAATACTCTTTGGACTGAAGAACGCAGGGGCCACCTACCAGAGACTAATGACCAAGGTCTTCCATGACCTCATCTGCAAATTGGTAGAAGTATATGTCGACGACATCCTGGTAAAAATAGCAGAACTGAACAAGCTAATAGACGACCTCCAGACTGTCTTCAAAGCACTAAGAAAATTCAAAATGAGGCTCAACCCGCTCAAATGAGCGTTCGCCATGTAAGCAGGAAAGTTCTTAGGGTTTATGATAACACAAAGAGGGGTAGAGGCTAACCCAGACAAATGCGAAGCCATCTTCAAAATGACAAGTCTCGGGTGCATCAAAGACGTGCAACGACTCACTGGAAAACTTACGGCCCTATCCCGAATCCTCGGTGCCTCGGCAGAAAGGGCCATCCCATTCTTCAACCTAATGAAGAAAGGAATCACCTTCGAGTGGACTCCGGCGTGCGAAGAAGCGTTCAATCACTTCAAGAAAATACTCTCAGAACCCCCCGTACTCAGCAAGCCCAGAGAAGGTGAGCCCCTATACTTATACCTAGCTATAACCACGCAAGCAATGGCGGCAGTCCTCCTCCGTGAAGAAGACAAGACTCAACGACCAATATACTTCATCAGCAAGGTACTCCAGGGGGGTGGAGTTGAGGTATACCAAGTTGGAAAAGTTGGCCTACGCCATACTGACCTCATCCAGAAGACTAAAATAGTACTTCCAAGGGCACGTGATCATCTTGAGAACTGACCAAGCCATTCGGCAAGTCCTCCAGAAACTCGACCTTGCGGGAAAGATGATGGCATGGGCAATAGAGCTGTCTCAATATGACTTACAATATGAACCCAGACAGGCAATCAAGGCCCAAGCCATGGCAGATTTCCTGGTAGAGGTGACAGGAGAGGCTCCCGACGTACCGAACACACGGTGGAAGCTCCATGTTGACAGAGCATCTAATCAAACGTTCGGAGGGGCTAGGATCATCCTCAAAAACTCGGCAGGAATAATCTATGAACAATCAATCAGGTTCGACTTCCCAGTCTCCAACAACCAGGCAGAGTACGAAGCCCTGATAGGAGGATTAACACTAGCCAGAGAGGTCGGAGCATCAAGGGTGGAAGTCAGTAGCGACTCTCAGATCGTTACCTCTCAGATAAACAGCAGCTACCAAGCCATAACTCCCCCAAGGAAATCCTACGGGTTGGTTCTCGGGACCCGACCCGGCCGACGAACGACCTCACCACCTGCGCAATCCATCACTGCGCCTTGTTAACCGGTAGGGTCGGTCTCCTCGGGGCCACAACCCGAAGCTCCGACCCGAAGGTCAGAATGACCAGCTCCTCCCATTTGGACAAGGATAACTCACAAGCATCCTGGCCAGTGAGCTAGGTCATCTTTCGGGCCCGCCCAACACAGTATATAAGGGGAGAGGTCAGCACTCCCCCCGAGGTACACATTATCTTACCTAATTTGACTACCCTATCGTACGGATACTGACTTGAGCGTCAGAGTATCCTTGTAGGTGGCCACCCCCCTCGACCGTCAGACCACCGGCTTCGCCAGTCTCCCACCTGAGCCCGAAGACCCGTTCCAGGTCGCCCCTGGGTCACCCCTTTTTATCTTTTCACCACAACCCGATCCGTCGAATACCCGACCTCACCAGGTATCGAACAGTTTCAATCAGCGAATCTTACAGGGATAGAGGGATGCAGATGTGCTGCTAATGGTGTGAGAAATAGAACACATTATGTAACTTCATTTTTCACTAATTGAAGTCGTCATATTTTTTTCTCTCTTTTCATTCAAAAAAAGTAGTTATGTTTATTCTCCTTTCATTTGTTCATTTTCTCTCTCTCAATATACGGGTGTTTCATTCCTAAAAAAAATATTAAAAATGCAATAATTGGTGGCCTCAAACTAATATATACAGATTGATGAAACATAAAGCTTAACAATATATATAACCTCAAAACACATCTAAAATAACATCATACTAAATAAAATACCATCTAACACACATTTAATATTTGTACAAGCTCATCCAAAAACCTCAAAACACATCTAAAATAACATCATATTAAATAAAATACCATCGAACACACATTTAATATTTGTACAAGCTCATCCAAAAAGCTCATTATTTTAGATATGTCAGCTATATGTGTGTTATGCGTTGATATGGAATATGGGGATGCTATACATGGATCTGGGACAGCTTTTGCTAAAACATGGTGGAAGAAATCGGACCATCCGAGTTCTGTGTAAAAAAATTTTGGATAACCAAATTGGATGGTCCGAGTTGTGAGGGAGGAAAAATTTGAATTTAGGAGTGACTAATCGGACCATCCGATTAGTTTTTTTTTTCTCTAAAATCAAATCAGACCGTCTGAATTTGATTAATAAATATTTTTTTGAATACATTAAAGGTAATCACTGGGTCCGAGTTGATTATAATATATTTTTTAAATATTATATAAGTGTGGATAGCTCGTATTGAACTGATTAGAGCAGTTCAATTCACAGTCTTCTTCCCTAACCACCTCCATCTATCTTTCTTTGTTCTTTCGAACGAAGGAAAATAATTTGAGTGTGAAGTTTATTCATGTGAGTGAGAAAAATGGATAATAGAGTCTTACTCAAAGTATATTATTTTAGTTAGATTTTGTTGCAAACAATTGAAGGAGTGAAATTTATTTGTAAAAATCTGTTAGATATTGTTATTCCATTCACAATCTCATTCAAAGAACTAAAAGGTGTGATTTATGAGAAGATAGAATCTGGGTTGTCTAGGAGAATATCATATATTTTATAAAGGTATCCCATACCGGTATTTGGTGGATTCGTTTAATTTCAGACGAAATATGTAATTGATGAAGCGAGCATGCAAGAGATGTTTTCAATGTACATTGAAAGTCGTGCTCAAATATTTCATTGAGGTGTATGTTGAATTCGAACAGTCTGAAGCCGACCAAAATATTGAACGGAAAGATTATAACACTGACAGTGAGGAAGAGCTTGAAAGCAATTACGAAGTTGTTGGTCAAGACAGAGACGAAGACCAAGGTGACGGCACTATGGCACCAAATGTGACTGACGTGGCAAATGCACTCGCAAACGAACATCCGTTTGAGGATCTGTCTTTCATGCGAGTTCTGGACTTGGAAGCCATGCATGCTCCGTAGTTTTCGGAGTATACGAATGCAGGTACGTAATTGCCTATATGTATACACGAAGGATTAGAATTTTATAATAATTTATATCGATTGATGTGACCAAATAGTTACGTGACATGTGATAATATACGTAATTAGCATTTGTTTGTGTGTTTGTTTAGTTAATAATATTATTTGTAGTTAGTTATTGATTAAGTTAAATATTAATTAGTGTTTATTAATTAGTATTTATTTATGTGCTTATGCTTCTAATTAGTGTTTATTAATTATATTAAGATTGATGTAGTGAGTATTGATTTACTTTTAATTGCACTTATTAAATATTTGTGTATTAAATATTTATGCTACGGCTATCGTCGTGGAAGAAATTCCTGTTGTCGCAGATGGTGAATTTGCCGTGGGAATGGAATTCAGTTCCCTGGAAGCTGTTATTAAGGCGATGAAAGATTATACTATTCGAAGAGGTGTAGACTACCGGGTGTATGAGTCGGAGCCGCTGACATTTTATGCCAAGTGTACACAGTATGGGTCAGGTTGTGATTGGCTTATCAGGGTTAGCATGATCAGCAGAAAGTACTGTTGGATTATAAGAAGGTATAATGGTAGTCACACTGGCACCAGAGCAACCATTTCTCAGAATCATTCGAAGTTGGATTTGAACACAATTGCAAAAGCAATAAAATCGTTGGTTGAGGCTGACCCCTCGATAAAGGTAAAATCAGTTATTGCGGAAGTGCAGTCGAAGTTCAATTACACCATCAGCTATCGGAAAGCATGGTTGGCTAAGCAAAAGTCAGTGGAAAAAATATTTGGAGGTTGGGAAGCATCGTACGAAGCTTTGCCTATATGGTTTGAGGCCATGTGCCATAAGGAGCCATCAGCAGTTGTCCATTTTGAGACTATGCCTGCATATCAAGGCGATGACTTAGTTACTGATATCCGGGTATTGCATTGAGTCTTTTGGAGTTATTACCTCTGTATTAGAGCATTCAGACATTCTAAACCAGTTGTCCAAGTAGATGGGACTCACTTGTATGGAAAGTATAACGGTTGTCTGTTGGTTGCAGTTTCACAGGATGGTAACAACAATGTCGTCCCAATTGCATTTGCTATTATGGAGGGAAAAACTTCTGATGCGTGGCACTTTTTTATGAGTAACCTGCGACAACATGTAGTGACTCGGGATGGTGTGGGACTGATCTCTGACCGACACAAATCCATCAATGCAGTTGTGGCCCGCAGTAACGGAGCTTGGTCGCCTCCCAGAGCTTTCCACATGTTTTACATCAGGCATATAGAGTCAAATTTTTTGAGAAAGTTCAAGGCACCATACCTACAAAAACTTATCCTCTAGCACCGTCACTCCTACTAGAGTCACCAGATACCAACCCTCCAGAAGTAACCAAGGAAGTGCGGCATAGATGCATCGCGTCCAAGGAATACCTACCATCCCAACCATGATATCAGGCTGATGGCCGTACGGTGATTGGCCTGCTTCTGCAGCCATGAACCCAAGCAACTGGCTAAAAGAAGCTCCATCTCCTGAGTCAAGCTGTGGAGTACCCCAATACTGCTGATGTATTGGATATGATGTGGTAAACTGTGTTTGAGGTACATATGGGTTTGAGGATTGCAGTTGTTCTTGTGTAGGTGGAGGTGGAGGTGGAAGTGGCGGTGACTGTGGCTCCTGTTCTTCATTGTCATCATCAATAACTTGATTACCCTCATCATTCTCTTGACCCATACGATCTGACAAGTTCAAGTGTTTGCCATATCTTGCACGACACCAGTACATGTAAATATCCAAGGGATGCTGTGGAGGCACGGGAAGCTCAGTAAGAACGTGATTATACCTGTTTGTCTACTGCAGCACCCAAAATGAATGAGTCATGGCCGTGGCCCAGTCAAGATTCTTAGGACCAGTTAGGACCATTCCATGTGCCTTGTCTAGATTCCTTTCCTGATGAGGAACTCCCTGAGAAAAATCAAACTGTCGCCTAAACCTATCGGTTGCATACCACTCAATGATTTCAAAAGACACTAATGGCACCGTAGTCCTCCACACAACCGAGTGCATGTAGATGTCTGCAGGAATTATGTCTAGATCAATGCAATCAATAGCATAAGCAAGCCATAAAAACTACGAAAAATAAAGGATACAGATGATTACAACCCAAATAACATTAACATTAAACCCAAATCAAATACTTCTTTAATGACAACATACATGGCCTTCCTGGAGATCATCCAAGGCCTTCCTAAAGTGCTCAAGCGTAAGATACCTAAAGCGTCGGTCTCCACGCTCCCAATTACGCCACCTAATATGACTTAATTCATTAACACAATTGGATTCTAAATATGAAGATAGGATGTAAGTGTAAGATAATATTACCTGTTTGCAAGCAGAAAACTGCGGGGTTCCCGAGGAACCGGTGCTAGATACGGGAGACGGATCTAAGCCCAGGTTAGCAGAACTGTTAGCAGACCATTGATTTTCTTGCAGTCAAAACGAGATGCCCTGCATAATGACCTGTACAGGTGTGCCAGGCATGCAAATCCCCAACTGTACTGTCCGATACTGTCAAAATCATGAAGCAAAGGCAGAAACTTCCAGTGCACAGATGCCCCAGACTTGTCACCAAACAAGACTGTACCAAATAATAACATAATGTGGCACTTCACGTACCTCTACATGCTGGTTTCGTCAACCAACTATAATCGTTCTTTTAGATCTCGAAGCCATGTCAATTTTATGCAGCTTGCTCTACAGTCCGACTTTCTCGGCGCAACTCCAAATTACTGCAAACACCAACATGTTTCAGTGTCACAGCACATTCACCAACATGAAGGTGAAAGGTATGTGTGTCTGGATGCCACCTTTCGACTAGAGCATTTACCAGTGCTTTCTGACATTGAACTACTCCAATTTGGAAAATGTTCCGAGGGTTACCTGAAACTGGAGGTCGATCTCGGATGAGATCTTCGGTACTGGTCGGAGATGACGTGTCCGGCTGGCTGGACTTGCTGCACTGCTGATCCTTGGCCACCGGAGGGTGGGGGGTACCTGCAAGATACTCCGATGCTTAAGTTAGCATGGGTATTAAACAGGTTTTTATGCAGAATCATAGTATGAGTTATACCTGGGTGCTCCATTGTATTTATAGTGGTGTAGAGTGACCTTCTTAGATAAGATAAGTTAGTTATCTTATCTTATCTTATCTTATCTTTGGGCGAGGTCAGCTTATCTTCAACGGAACCGCCCTTCTCTCTGTAGGCTTGAGCCGCCTTTGGATTGGGCTGTGTTCCTTCTATTTGGGCCCTTATTGGGCCTCTGTAGCGTTTTGGCCGAGCTCTTTGTGAAGAGGTCGGTCATTGGCCGAGCTCTTTAAGAAGAGGTCGGATAGTCTGACCTGAAGAGGTCGGTCGGCTTGTCGCTAAACATCCCAGGTCGGACATTTTTGACCCAGGGTATGAACAGTGCCCCTGCTTGAGTTCGATCTTTCCGTGAGATCGAGCTTCGATCTCTTTGGAAGTCATGCTCAAGCATCTGTCTGGCTTGTTTCTTCATTGCTTTACATTTCTGGCAGATTTTCTAGAGGTTTGGTACTTCACAGTCCGTCCTCTTTTGAGTGGTAGTGTGGGTTTTCTACCCTTGCCTTCTGGATCACGCCTTGCTTTTGTGTTGACAACCATCTGCTTTGGCAAAGTTATTCTTGCGGCTTGATATCCGGGCTTTTAGTGACTTGTCCAATGACTTTTTAGTGTTCTTTATATTGAACCTTTTTAGTCTCGGATGACGTACGTAGCCTTGTTTGAGATTGTGCCTTCTTTGAGTGGAGTTGTATCCCTTTTAGCTAAGAACATTTGAGCCTTAAGTTGTTTCTCAACCTTTTGGCTTGTTATTTTTTGAGATCGTACTTGCGCCTCTTCTTAGCTAATGTCGACCTGTATGACTTTGCCCCCACTTGAGTTTGGACCTTTCCGCGAGATCGTGCTTTCGGAGCTTCGATCTCTTTGAGGAAGTCGTGCTCAAGCATCCTGACTTTGGTCGATCTTGAGTAGTTTCTCCTTTGTGCGAGTCTGGTATTGCCTTTTTTAGTTTGTTGAGAGGTCTTTTCAGCTTTCTTCCGACTTGTTTGTCTTCACTGTTCGGGTTTTTTAGTCATAATCCAACAACTTTTTAGGTATAGTTTGTTTGGACGACTTTTTAGCTCCGTCTTTGAGGCCGTGCTTTTTGCTTTTTAAGTAGTGTCTTTTTTCAAGACTTCGTACCTTTCAGCGAAGCATTCCTGGCCTTCCTTTGGCCGTTTGTGAGATGTTTTTGCCCCCTTTGTGGATCTTTGTAGAGTGTCGGTACTTTGTTGTCCGACCTCTTTTGATCACTTCTGGTTTTGTCCACTTTCTGTTTGGTCGAGGTGGTCCTTGGGGCTAACTTGTCCGACGACTTTTTAGTGTTCTCGTAGAATACTTTTTAGTCATTCTGAACAATTTTGATAGCCTTGTCGTGGAGCCGTGGCTTTTTGGGCGGAGCTATGTCCGTTTTAGCGCACGTTTTTCGTTGGTCCGACTTCTTCTTATCGGTCCAAGCTGTAGCTTTCGTTGGTCCGACTTCTTCTTGTCGGTCCAAGCTGTAGCTTTTGTTGGTCCGACCTTTTCTTGTCGGTCCAAGTTGTAGCTTTTGTTGGTCCAACTTCTTCTCGTTGTCCTTTTCCAAGTTATTTTTGTAATCCTCTTTCTTGGACCTTGGTCAGGTCTCTTTCAGGGATTACTTTTATAACTTGTTTTTTGTAGGAGACTGACTTTGTCATGTCGATCTCTTCTAAGTTATTTTGTAATCCTCTTTCTTGGACCTTTGTCAAGTATCTTTCAATGATTACTTTTATAACTTGTTTTTTGTAGGAGACCGACTTCGTCATGTCGATCTCTTCTAAGTTATTTTGTAATCCTCTTTCTTGGACCTTGTTCAGGTCTCTTTCAGAGATTACTTTTATAACTTGTTTGTTGTAGGAGACCGACTTCGTTATGTCGATCTCTTTTAAGTTATTTTTGTAGTCCTCTTTTTTGGACCTTTGTCAGGTCTCTTTCAGGGACTACTTTTATAACTTTTTCATTTTGGGCTGACTTTGTCATGTCTGGCCCTTCTAAGTTAAAGTAATCCTCTTTAATAGGGTTGGCCAGACCTCTTTCCAGGGTTTATTTATAACTTGGGTTGACTTGGTCCGACTTCTTAACGTCGGCCAGTCTTTAAGTTATTATTTTAGCAATCCGTAAGACCTCGTCAGGTTCTTTTTTGGATCACTTTCGATAACTTCTTACATTATTCTGTGTTCATCTTTGCTGATTTGTAGAAAGTGGTTGTCATCTCTAGATCGTCTTTTGGGTGAATCGCGTTTTCACCTTTATCGGACGATTGTCTTTATCGTGATCATGCAGTGAAATTGTTTTTCACTTTCTGCTGATCTGTTGCTTTATAATCGAACGATGAATGCTTCAGATTAATGCGTCTTGGTATAGTAGTGAATTTTGTTTTCACTTTGTCGACCTTTGTCGAAATCAAACGATGAATTCGGTTTCCATCGTGGTCGGGTGGTGAAGTTGGTTTTCACCTTGCCGACTTGTCGCTTTGTAATCGGACGATGAATTTGGTTTTCATCTTGCCGACTTTGTCGTGATCGGGCGGTGACTTTGGTGTTCACCTTGCCGACCTGCCGTAGTCGGGCGTCTTTGTAGGAAACTTTCTAGGGAATCTGCAATCTTTTAAACAATAAAATGAAGATAAGAGTGTGTACATGTTAGTACTTACCTTTCTAGGTCGGGCAATCTTTTTGGATCTCGGCCTGGCGCCCTTTTTAGATTGTAGGCATGCCATGACCTTGGTAGCTCTCGCCCCTCGAGTTCGGACAGTCTGTAGTAGCCCTTCCCAAGTACTTCTATGACTCAGTAGGGTCCTTTCCAGTTTGCTGCCAGCTTTCCTTCTCCAGGTCGAGTTGTTCCGATATCATTTCGGATTAGGATGAGATCGTTGTTGCTAGATTACCTTCCGATTGTATCTTGAGGCCATTTGACGTTTTAATGCTTCCTCCCTAATCTGAGCTCTTTCTCGGACTTCTGGAAGTAGGTCGAGTTCTTCCCTTTGGATTTGGGAGTTGACCTCTTCATTGTAGAGGATCATTCTGGGGGATCCTTCTTTGACCTCCACTAGGATCATTGCCTCCATTTCATAAGCTAATCGGAAGGGTGATTCCTTTGTAATGGAGTATGGAGTTGTCCGATATGCCCATGGGACTTGTGAGAGCTCTTCTGGTGGGGCTATAGGAAAGTTGGCATGCTTTTGATGTAAAGCTTTGACTTTGTATTTGGGTTTTTGCTATGAAGAACTTTGGTTCTTTCCGCAAAAAGTTTGCATCTTTGATCGTTTGTTGTGACTTTTCTTTTGTCGCTCGCCTTTGAGAAGAATGTGTGCTTTGCTTAGGGTTTGGTTGCTGTTCTTGTTTCTTTTCATCGTTGCCTGACTCCTTTTGTAGAAAAGTTCTAGCTTTTGTTTTGACCTTTTGAGAGGTGTTCGGACTATTTGGGTATAGATTGTCGAATTCTTTTCTCTATGTTCTTGCCCTGTTGTTGCCTCCAAAGGGTGCCCCTGGACTTTCGTGTGAGTCCTGGGGTTTCCCTTTTACTGCCACGTCTGTCACTTAATGTTCTGCTATTATTGTCCGAGTTGTTTCCTTATTTACCTGAGTTGTTTGGTAGTAATCCCATAGTCGACCTATGTCTTTGAGATGTCTACTAAGATCCCGGACAGCATGTCTGATTGGCTGGATTCCATAGTTTTAATGCGTGTTACTGTGGCTGACCCTGAGTACATTCCTTATACCACCTTCGAGATTGACTTGTTGTGGTCTTGTAATGTAGCCTAGATGAGGCTTCTGTTATTGCCCCTTGGTTTGGTGTTAGCTAGTTTTGAAAATGCATCAGCTCGGGCATTCTGCTCCCAAGGCATGTGTCGGACCTCATATCCCCGAATTGTCCGAGCTGTTGGTGCTGGCCGGTTTTGAAAATGCATCAGCTCGGGCATTCTATGTGTCGGACTTCATTTTCCCTGATTTGTCCGAGCTGTTTTCTGTTTTTGTCCAGGGTCCCCCGAATTGTCTGAGATGTTCTCTGGTTTTGTCCAGGATCCTCCAAATTATCCGAGCTATCCTCTGTAGGATTCTTCCAGCTAAGTTTGTTTTCTGTAGGATGCCTTTTATGGGCTGGTTGGTCCGAACTCTGATAGTGTGAGCTTGAAAGTATGGGTGGAGTCGTTGAGAGGTGAGTATGTGGGCTTAGGCAAACTTTTTCTATCTTTTGATAGTTTAGTTCGGCCCCTTGTAGAGCTTTGCTGATGAAATAGACGGGTTCTTGCCCACTTTCGTCTTCTCTGACTAGTGCTGAGGCTATTGCCCAACTTCCCACTGCGAGGTATAATATGAGTTCTTCACTTTCCCATGGTCTGGAAAGAATGGGTGGTTGCCCCAAGAATTTTGAAATCTCGGAAGGCTTGTTCGCACTCCGTTGTCCTTTTCAACTCGTCTGACCTCTTTGGTGTGAGGTGGACGTTTAACTCGTCCGACCTCTTTGGTGTGAGGTGGATCTTCAACTTGTCCGACCTCTTTGTTGTGAGGTGGACCTTCAACTCGCCCGACATCTTCGATGTGAGGTGGACCTTCAACTCGTCCAAACTCTGGTGTGAGGCGGACCTTCAACTCGTCCGACCTCTTTGTTGTAAGGTGGACCTTCAACTCGTCCAACCTCTTTGGTGTGAGGTGGACCTTCCACTCGTCCGACCTCTTTGGTGTGAGGTGGACCTTTAACTCGTCCGACCTCTTTGGTGTGAGGTGGATCTTCAACTCGTCCGACCTCTTTGGCGTGAGGTGGACCTTTAACTCGTCCGACCTCCTTGGTGTGAGGTGGACCTTAACTCGCCCGACCTCTTCGGTGTGAGGTGGACCTTAACTCGCCCGACCTCTTTGGTGTGAGGTGGACCTTAACTTGTCCAACCTCTTTGATGTGAGATGGATCTTCAACTCGTCCGACCTCTTTGTTGTGAGGTGGACCTTCAACTCGTCCGACCTCTTTCTCCTTTTTGCTTTTGATTGGGCAAGGTGGTGAGATCTTCTCAGTGTTGCGTATTTCTCGTTAAACATCCACAAGAGATAGGTTTCTCAGTGGGTTGGTCTTCTTTCTTCCTGGACTCTTTATCCTTGTCCCGTAGTGGGTTAGGAGAATCTGGTTTTTGAGCTATCTCCTAATCGGGAGTTCTCTTTCATATTGATATATTTTTTCGCCCTTTGTCGGACCTCGTTTAGAGATGTTGGGTACTTCTTGGATATTAAATGGTTGAAAGGTCCTTCTCACAGGCAATTGATGAGGCCCATGATGGCCGCTTCTGTTGGAAGATTTTGTATGTCCAGACATGCTTTGTTGAATCTTTGCATGTAGCTGCGGAGACTTTTCTGATCTCCTTACTTGATTCCTAATAGACTTGGGGCGTGCTTGGCTTTGTCCTTCTGGATGGAGAATAACGGATTGCATCTAAGGCTTCCGTGAGATGCATCCTGCTTCAGAAATTGCTAAGATGATAGCTTGGATCTGATGTGCCGTCGTACAGGGTCATGTGGGGAGCTTTGAAGTCCTCTGAGACTTTAGCTCTCATGATCTCTTTGGTGAATGGGTCTTGATCTTTGCGTGAGTTGTCCTCAGGGGTGGTCCGGGTAGCCTTTGCTTTGAGATCGGCTTCAAGTTGTAGGAGTTTATCTTCTAACTCTCGACGTCGCCTTACCTCTCTTTGTAGATCCTTGCCAACTTCTCGTTGATGCTGGCTTTCTTTTACAGGTTGCTTTAAACGGTCTTGAAGTGCTTCTATTACCCCTGGATTTGATGAGTTTTTGTCCCTGTTGGATTCCGGAGTATCCTTTAGCGTAGTGTCCGCGTTCTTGTGCGGTGTTCTGTTTTCCATATCTGAATCGTGGTCGTTGTCATGACCGTCCGCCATGGTGTTGGGATGACCTCCAGGTTCCCCGGCAATGGCGCCAATGTTCCGAGGGTTACCTGAAACTGGAGGTCGATCTCGGATGAGATCTTCGATACTGGTCGGAGATGACGTGTCCGGCTGGCTGGACTTGCTGCACTGCTGATCCTTGGCCACCGGAGGGTGGGGGTACCTGCAAGAGACTCCGATGCTTAAGTTAGCATGGGTATTAAACAGGTTTTTATGCAGAATCAGAGTATGAGTTATACCTGGGTGCTCCAATGTATTTATAGTGGCGTAGAGTGACCTTCTTAGATAAAATAAGTTAGTTATCTTATCTTATCTTATCTTTGGGCGAGGTCAGCTTATCTTCAACAGAACCGCCCTTCTCTTTGTAGGCTTGAGCCGCCTTTGGATTGGGCTGTGTTCCTTCTATTTGGGCCCTTATTGGGCCTCTGTAGCGTTTTGGCCGAGCTCTTTGTGAAGAGGCCGGTCATTGGCCGAGCTCTTTGAGAAGAGGTCGGATAGTTTGACCTGAAGAGGTCGGTCGGCTTGTCGCTAAACATCCCGGGTCGGACATTTTTGACCCAGGGTATGAACAGAAAACATGCAAGAAATTGGTAAACCATAAATGTTCCTCAACCCTATCATTGTATCGATCCAGAGGGAGTGGATGATCACATGTCAAATACCGTGAACTCTACAAAAACATATCAGATTATTAGTCAAATCATTAACAATTACTAATTTACTACTAAAAGATAATAATTATCTAACTAGGCCAACTAATTTATTAAACTCATGCTAAATTTTTTGTTAATTAGCTAATTTAGTAATTACCATGTATAACTAACCTAACCTACCAATTAATTAACTATTATTATTAAATAATTTCCACAATTAACTAAACAAGACATAATAATTGAAATCACAAAACTATGATATATAATTTTACTAAATCCAATTCAAACAAATGATTTTACTTAATCCAATTTACTAAAGCCCCGAGTAATTAACTTAACTGCTAAATTTAATTAAAAATCCTATAAATTATTTCGAATGCTTTTTAAAATATAAAAAACTACGATATTATTATTATACATATTTTACTCATTTTATTCTCAACTGAGCATTGAATTACATAATTATTTATTTATTTAGTCACTAACAACAAACTACCTTACTACTAATAATAACTAATAAATAAATCCAATTCTTGTTTAACTAATAAAATTTCACTTCATTAAACCCTCAACTACACTAACATATTTATGTCAATTAAAAATCTAAAGTTAATGTAATAAAAGAGTGATTAAAAAAATAATTTAATAAAATATCTAATTGTATTATATATAAAATTGAATTTAGCTAAACAAGTTTGTCATTATTGATCGAGGTATGAAAAGATTATAAAAATTTTAACATGACAACTCATATTTAAGTATCTAAAAAAAGTGTAAAATGAATTTATCAATCTTGACAAAATACAAAAGGATGATAAAAGTTGATATATCTAAAAAGTTAAAGTATATCTGACTGTCAAATCAATGTTTTAATCAATGTAAAATCTATTGCTATATAGGAAGTACTACCTTATACATATTAGAAGCAACAAAAAAAAAGTAAAAGAAATAACTTGAATTAAAGTCAAATATAAGTTACAAATTATAACCAATATTAATGAATATGAAACTTTAAAGAATTAAAAACCTAGTAAACAAAATGTGAGTTGCCCATTACAATTCTATTCTTAAGTATTAAAAATAAGTGGATTAGATACTCTAACGAGTATTTCATAATTGTTTTTTATTATTTTTATGTGAAAATGTTTTATTTTGATCGTTAAAAAAAATTGAAAAATTTGATTTTGATATATTATAAAAATATCACTTTTATTTTAAGTGCAGCTAAATAAATAAATTATAGAGTAAAGTAACAATTAGGTCCTGAAAAATTCAACTTCTGACAAATTAGTCTCTAAAAAAAATAAAGTATCAATTTGGTCTTCCAGAATAGCAAACGATGGACAAATGATATCCTTCTATCAATTCATCAACTAAAACTTAATGGTGATGCTTATCTGTAATGTTAATTATTCTAACATGTCTATCTATGAAAATAGTCATGTAAATAACAACTTTGGAGCGAAACTTTACTTATTTTGATAGAATTTGTGATAAATAGAGAGCAGTTGATAAAAGATATATGAAAACTCAAAAGATAATAAATGCTTCACTGTCTAAAACTACATCATTTTCCTGCTCATGTGATAGTAATGAGACATGCACTACTGTAAATAACGAAATACATAGACAATTCAGTTTCATTTCGTACTATTTATTGACAGAAGAGCATACATGTCCACCATTTGCTATCTTAGAGGACCAATTTGATACTTTTTTTCTTCAAAGACAAATTAGTCCAAGGTCAACATCTTCGAAGATCTAATTATCACATTACTCTAAATTATATTTTTAAACAAAAGATATTCGTGAAAATATATTTTTAACATCTTTATTGAAATAGGTATTTTAAAAATATTCTATCTTGCTGTCCTTCCGGAACTTGGCCGGTATGATACTCTGCTACTCACTTTTCCTTCATTTGCTGCTGCCTATGGTCGTAGTTATTTTTACAAGTTTTTTCTAAAATTTCAGCCCACTTCTACTGCTTATCAGCTTAACATTATTAGTTGCATCATCCTAATTAATCCTCAAAAATATCCACATGTGTACCTATTACTCTGCTTGAAGCCAAGCCTCCAACTCCCTCTATTCTTCTACAAACTTTGCAGGTTCAGCTTTAGAGGAATTCCAATTTGCATCATCATATCCAGTATGTCCAAAAATGTATCAAAAAGTAGAAAATTTTTCATACTTAAAATCAATTATCCATCTGTGTCCATTGTGTTTATTACCTAGAAATATTTCACTTTCGTTCCACCATAGTTGTTTTATAATGTTTTGGAAGGTTTCAAATTTGGAGAGTTACCTCTATAAAAGCAAACCTAAAGGGAGACAAAAATTTGGATGGATTCCTCCCTAATTTTTTATACTTATTAGGTTGAGAAAGCTAGAAATTATAGAGATAAGATAAATGACCAATATCACTAAGTAATTAACACGAATCTTGCCAACTTCTGCTAATTTTTATTGGGCTAGACCAAAGCCCACTAACATAAAAAAAACCATCCCAACCTAACCCAAACCTAAGCAGCTGCGCCGCACCCCCTCTCCCTCTCCTCTCCATTCTCACTCACGGTGCCCACAACCCTAGGCAGTTGTGCCACCGCCTCCTACCGGTGCCGACGAGCGTCCACCAGCGACAAGACAATGGAGACGACAACCAGAACCATCACCAAAGAAAGCCCTGCGCGTCGTCAACCTCCGCACAACCGCACCAACAGCCTCGACCCAAGCATTCATCCGCTACAAGATGCTGGCGACGACAACCCGAGTCAACACACAAGGAAAATGACGAAGCCATCAGCCATGACTCCTCTCCGTTGAAGACAATGTTACCCACCCCGCGAACCATTCCCAGTGGTCCGTTGCTGCGCTGCGCACCAACACACCGGCACACTAGCCCTAAGCCAGTCCTACTGCCACCTATATTCAGCTGTCATCGCCGACTGTAGCAACAACATTCACAAGGTAACGTGTTGGTTCTTCCGTTCCTAGGGTTTCTATTTTTTTTTAATGTTTATGTCAGATGGAGCAATAGATTGGTTTATCTTGATGAATTTATGAATGTTTGTTTTTGATTAGATAGATATTTTTTATTTTGAATGAATATTTCTTTTTTTTTTTGAAACAAAGGAAGCTCAACACATGAGAGTGGAGCATAAAACAGACATAAACATAACAAAATCTAAAAACAAAGGTAACAATCCTATGTCATCTCCGGCATTGCCATCAACAACCAGTAGGATCAATACCAGTCCACTCCTTATAGCTCAAAAATGTCCTGTTTTGTATGACACCAACATTAACCTCTTGATTGTTGAGGATCCGGTTATTGCGTTCTAACCAGACGTTCCAAATAACTGCAAAAAACCCAATCAGCCACCTCTTCTGCTCCTCTTTTCTATTTGTCATTCCATTCCAACTCTCAAACAAGCCTTTAATGCTTCCTAGGACAGCCCAATCTCTGTGAAAACATCTCAACCAGATGCACCACACCTGCCATGTAAACTCATAGAACACAAACAAATGATGAACACACTCAATTTCCTTTTTACACAGGACACAGATATTATCATGCTGTTGAAGTATGCCTAATCTACACAACCTTTCTTTAGTATTCACTCTTCTCACTAAAACAAACTAACCAAACAGCTCGACTCTAGTCGGAACCAACCCTTTCCAGATCGCACTTGTGAAGCTATAACTCGTAATCTCCTCCGAAAGATTCTCGGATTGCAACACCTGCAAAAAAGAGTTAGTAAAAAAAACATCTTTATTATCAAATTTCCAAACAATATTATCCTCTCTGTCGGCTGATAGTTTCACTGGTCTTAACCTCTCATGTAGTTGGTGCACTACTTCCAACTCCCATTGAAACAACTCTCTCCTCCAATGGAAATTCCAAATCCACTCTAGCCCATCCCAGAATCCACAATCCCCTATCACAGATCCTTGTTGGTTTGAAACAGAGAAGAGCTTTGGAAAACTCGCTTTCAGAGGACCACCATGGACCCAGTTATCTTCTCAGAAACGTGTTCTACACCCATTTCCCACTTCCATTGTCAGCCCACTCATCATTTTTTCTTTTACCCGCTAATCCTTTATATTCAACTGACAGATGTCTTTTCAGGGTCCACCCTTTTCCGGTAGAGTCTGACTAGAAAGCATAACCTGGGGATTCAAATTGTTACAGGAGCATACAATCTTTTTCCATAACAGACAATCTTCCTTGGAGAACCGCCACCACCACTTAAACAGCAACGCTGAGTTCCTGAGCACTGCATCCCCAACCCCCAACCCTCCAGCCTTCTTAGGAGCCTGAACCATTTCCCACTTCACTAAAGGTATACCGTTGTTACCATCCTCCTTACACCACAGGAATCTCCTCTGTAAGGCAATCAACTTGTCAGCGACCGCCTTCGACATCTTGTACAAGCTAAGGTAGTAAATCGACAGGCTATTCAACACCGATTTAATAAGAACTAGCTTGCCTGCTTTATTTAGAACCTTCGCTTTCCATAAGCTCAGCTTCGCTTCCACCTTATCTATGACCGGTTTCCAAGTCTTCACCAAATGCGGGTTCGCTCCTAGAGGAATCCCGAGATACCTCACAGGTAAAACAGCTTGCTTGCACTCTAGAAGGCCACACACATGCTCCACCCACTCCTGCTCACAATTAACTGAGATGAGATTCGACTTATCAAAATTAATGCTCAGACCCAACATCAGCTCAAAACACCGCAGCAACCTCTTATAATTCACAATTGTCTCTGTCTCCGGAGGGCAAAAAAGGATAGTGTCATCTGTAAATTGAAGATGTGACAGTTCAATATGTTCTCTCCCAACCCGTAGCGGATTAATACGCCCATTCCTTACAGCTTCTCCCAACATCCTATGTAACACATCCACCAAAAGAACAAACAGAAGAGGAGACAATGGATCTCCTTGCCGTAGGCCCCTCTCCATCTTAAAAGGCTTGAATGGTGATCCATTCACTAGGACTGACATAGTTGCCGTACTTACACACTCCTTCACCCAACTCCTCCATCTTTGCCCGAAGCCCATCTTCTGTAACACAACATCCACAAAGCTCCATCTAACTCTATCATATGCTTTCTGAAAATCTAGCTTTATAATTGCCGCCTTCTTTCTATGCGTCTTGAGCCATTGCACCGTCTCACAGGCAATAAGGGCGCCATCACGAATCTTTCTACCCTTCACAAAAGCAGTCTGCGTCTCTCCTACCAATCAGGCATAACTGTTCTCAATCTCCTCACCATAACCTTAGAAATCACCTTATAGACACACCCGACCATACTAATCGGCCTGAAGTCCTTGATCTCATTAGCCCCCACAAATTTCGGAGCTAGCGTCACCCACGTGACATTCGCATCAGTTGGTAGTTTCGCACTTTGGAAGAACCCCAATACCGCTGCAGTGAACTCCTGACCAATCTCTTCCCAACATTGTTTGATAAAGTTCATATTGTACCCATCACTCCCTGGGGCTTTAGAAGAGTCACAGTCCAGAACTACATCCCTAATCTCCTCCACCGACGGCATTACTTCCAAGGCCTCCGCCTCAGCTCCATTAATCTGTCTCACCAAATCCTCCCGAAACCCAATCCTTGGCGCATATTCTTGCCTATACAACTCCTTATAGAATCCTGTAATTGCAATCTTTATCCTAGCCTGATTCCGTACAATCCGCCCATGAATCCTTAGAACGTCAATCCTGTTATTTCTGCTTCTTGCCGAGGCAATGTTATGGAAGTATCGGGTATTCCTATCCATGTTTCTAGCATGCTGCGACCTAGACATCTGCTTCTAGTGAAGCTCTTTTCGAACATACCACTTCTCACAAAAGCTCTTTGTGCTTTAAATGGATGTTTTTCTTCTTGCCATTTTTTTATTGAATTTTTCAATTGCTTGAATTGGATTTTCGAATGTTACTTTGCTGCAGAATTGGATGTTTCTTCGCATAAAGTTTCACATGTTTCTTCCTATATTAACGTTTTTTTCCAAAAATTTTTTTATTATCATGAGTTTCTCATAAATCCATGATTCACAAAATTTTAGCTTAATTATTACTGGATAAGTATTTGTTTGGATTAACTTGAATTAGGAAAATATTTTGTTGAGTTACTGTATATTTTTATTTTTAATTACTAGATATTTCTTTTCTGTATTAATAGATGTTTCTTTTGCTAGTTAATAGATGTTTCTTTGCTAATAGTAGTGGATATGTATTGCACTGATATATATAAAGCTAAAAATTGAATAAAATATTTAATTTATCATCAATACATAAATGTGATGACTTGATTTTGTTCATTAGTTTCTTATAAATCTATGATACATAAAATTTAGCTTAATTGTTACCAAATAACTCTTTGTTTGTGTTGACTTATTTGAGTTAGAAAAATATTTTTTTGAGTCTATATATTTCTATTTTTATTTACTGGATGTTTCTTTTCATGGCATTAATAAAAACGAAGAGCATGTAAAAGAAATAAAGAGGGTGGACTTTTTGGAGAACACTAACTTGAAGCACATAAAGGAATAGTTGGAAGCTTGGAACAACAAGAGAGAGAAATTGCGGCTACTCACGCTAAGTATGAGAAGTTGAAAGAGCATATGAAGGAACCCACGACTACCTTAGTTTCTCAAGCAAGCCAGATAGAGGAATTGAAATTCCATCTCAGAGAGCGTGATCAAGAGGTTGCTACCATCAAGAGTAGTGCACTATCCTAGTTGTTGAGGAAATGAAGATTGACTTGGGGAAGAAGATTGAATAAGCAATACTTATTGATGATAAACTTAAACAAAAAACTCAACTTTTGTTTTTATACATATGTTTATTTCAATCAAACCTTGACGATCACTTTTGGAGATTTGGGTTGTTTTAATTAGATATTCATTTTAGTTGTACAACTCATTGAAAATTTGTTAGATTCTTATTTTAAATGTCAAAGAACCTAATTTGTTCATCAATAAAATTTTTAAGTTTATATGAATATACACATAATTTTTCCAAGCTCCTCAGTTTTTATGTAAACATATTTACATCAATGTAAGTTTAATTATTTATCATCTATTTTGTTATAGTGATCTTGTAACTATAAATTTTTTATCATACTAAGATGTAATAAAAAGAATCATAATATGCATTCAGCTTATCCATATAATTTACCATACAATTTGCATGACTGCAGAAATTTATCATGACCAAAAGATTTACAAAAATTTTATATTTTATTAGAGGGGGTAAAGTTACATCGTTTAAAAAATTAGTATATAATTACTATACAACTAGCTAAACAAAGAATTATTTTTTAGCTGCTACACTTGGATCACGTCTTTTTCACTTCATCCAATTCATCAACTATTTCAAGTTCCTCTTTGATCAGTTCAAATTCATCAATTATTTTAAAGTAGATTTTTTGCAACCATAAGTAAAGACACATATGCAATCACAAGTAAAAAAAAAATATCTATCTAAAAAATAAAGAAATAGCCATCTAATGACAATTATAAAAACAAAGAAATATCCACAATCATATACAAAGAAACATCTACTTTTAAAAATAAAAGACACAATTATTACTCAACCTAAAATTTTTTAGCTATCTAAATCTAGTAAATGTTTATAAAAGCAGCCCAATGCATATGGTGTCATTTCTTTTTCAAATTTGACCATAATTATCTCCAAAATAAATACAAGGTCCTCATTCTCAACCTCATCCATGAGTTTGAAAATTCTATAAAAAATTTAATTTAGCCCTACTTGTTCAATAAGACAAATTAATATTGAAAATAAAATTTTTAGACACATACCATCAAAGAGCTGAGGAAGAATAGGACGGATTTCATTTAAATCTGCAACAATATAGAAAAGAGATTAAGTATAAATAATATCAACCACAGAAAAAAGTACTGAAACTAAAAAGGAAAAAAAGGTACCACCTTTGCAAGCTTCGATGAAAGAACACAAGCAAATACAGAATCAAGTCGAACATAAAGTTCAAAATCTCGGATTTTGGATACAAACACAGTGCAATGCTTTTTGAAAATTGTTCTCGTCTAAGAAGTTAATATGGGCATACTGTCCTGCAAATTAGCTTACACAAATTAAATTAAAATATGGAACTGCAAACAAATAATTTATTTAATTTATAGCAAAGTCGACAGGAAGAAAATTAAAATTTCAAAACATAGAAAGATCGCAAAGCCAATTTTAAAAAAAAAATCCAATAACGTAAAAAGAACACACGAAACCCAGTAAATGAAATAACTATTTACTCTGAAAGAGACAGAACTGAAAAATTAATGACACGAAGAACATAAAAATTGAAACAGCACTGCAGAGAAAAGGTTACCATGTTGGTGGGCATCCGTTGGGGGAGCAGGGTTGCAAGCACAGTGGCGGACAGGGAGGAGGCATCGGGCAGCATGGGATGGCGAGCGTGCCTTCGATGAAAGGGCGGCACCAACGATGGACAATGCCACAGTGGCGTGGTGGAGGATGACATGAGGGAGGACGCGCCCACTGAGGCGCGGTTGAGGAGAGCGACGCGAGGGCGGGGGTGCGGCGCGATGGAGAACGGCGAGGTGAGAGAGAAAGAGGCGACGCCGGCGCACTGAGGAACGTGGCGTTCTCGAAGAGACGACGTCGGCGCTGAAGAGAGAAGAAGAAGAAGCGCCGAGGAACGTAGTGTTCTCGAAGAGGCGACGTTAGTGTTGAGGTGGGAAGAAGAACAAGGAGAAAGAGGAGGCACAATGAATAATGCAGAGAGAATAGAGTTTATGAAAGAAAAAATTATTGTAAAGGATCGTTAGGAAGATTTAATTATTAAAAAGGACCTTTAATATTAAAATTATTAAAAAGGACCAAATCTTTTTATAATATTTAAGAAGAAGAATCAAATCTTTCTATAAAGAGACAAATATATCTTTAATTATTTTTTATTTATTTTTTATAATTTTCCCTTAAATAATAAAAATTACTAAAATAATAATAAAAAATAAAATTTTAATAACAGTTTTACTAAATATTATTTTCTAAAATTGGTCATCTAAAATTTTAAATTAATAATTATTCTTCAGATACTTATACAATAATACTTATTTCGTGTTATGTATTATAGTAAATTGAGTTTATGAACTGATTCAATTTATCATGTATTTTCTATAATAATAAATTGAATTGGATTGATTAGATTTATTAAAGAATTTAGTGCAGATATAATTTTTCACTTGTTTTAATAAATTGAAATGGCCTAATTCGATTTATTTAGATATTTTATCTTATTAATAAATTAAATTGATCTAATTTAATTTATATAGATATATTTAAAACAGATGTGTAATCAAATAATTTTATGTAAGGCATCTGTATAATTTTAATCTCTATTTATTAACGTAAATTACCTTTGAATTTATATCATGTTTTATAAATAATAAAAATTACTAAAATTTTAGAAAAAAATTGTTAATATAAAAATTATAAAAAATAAATAAAAAATAATTAAAAATATATTTATCTCTTTATAAAAAGATTTGGTTCTTTTTCTTAAATATTATAAAAAGATTTAGTCCTTCTTAATAATTTTAATATTAAAAGTCCTTTTTAATAATTAAATCTTCCTAACGATCCTTTACAATAATTTTCCCTTTATGAAATAGGTGGAAATTAAATAGAATTAGGGTAATAAATTTTAAATAGGATTATTCAAATTCTGATTTTTTTAAGTTTTTAATTATTTATTAAATAGTGTTGTTTAAGTTGGCAGGTTAGTGATTGATTTCCTATAATTTTTCATTTAATAAAAAGAAAACAAGAAAATTATTTTTTTATTAAAAGAAAAAAAAAAGGCAATCTTGGAGAGAAGTGCTTGGGCATGAGAACTATATGCACGTCAGGTTTTACCATCCCACACGCAGAGTCTACACAGTTCTTGTGCTTTCCCTCAAACACAACGTTTCAAGTAGTTTAATATGACAAATAATTTTACCATTATTATTATCATTGTTATTATTTTCGTAAAAAAACTAGAAACTAATTTTTTATCAATATCAGTCAATTTTTTATATTATTAATCATTTGCATGATTGCATCAACATGAATATACCCAAAATAGTTTTAAAATTATGTGTTGATAGTTGGATGATAAGATAGATTATTGTACCTTATATTCTTTTCCAAGAATATAAATTGAATTTTTACGATTAATTATTATATAAAAGCAATTATGGTGAACACTCTATAAGCACATTCGCAAGCCACTACAAAATTTATAAATCTATACTCTAATGTCTAATAATAAAATAATGGATGACATCTAATTTGTCTGAACTTTTCAAAGAAAAAGAAAAGTATGGGTTAAAATCTTTTTAATAAAATAGAATAAAGAGCTTAACATATTCACCTTGCATTGCCAACCCATTCACGAGAATAACGTGCACTCCTCCAAGATACACTTCATATAAGCATAAGCACCATTTTTCTATCTGTTTTATTGTTTTCATTCTCTCGCTCTCTCATTGTCAAGATGTCTGAGCCACAAGGTGTTGCTGATCATGGCACCAATTCAGGAACACGGCGAAAAGGTGCGGCCACAAAGCGTGCCATGGCAGTGGCAGCAGCAGCAACGGTGCCTCCATGTGGGGCATGCAAGTTCTTGAGGAGGAAGTGCATCAGCGGCTGCATCTTTGCGCCCCATTTTGGCTCCGACCAAGGCGCCGCTCGCTTCGCGGCCGTGCACAAGGTGTTTGGTGCAAGCAACGTGTCGAAACTGTTGTTGCATATTCCGGTGAACCGCCGCCATGAGGCGGTGGTTACCATATCCTATGAGGCACAGGCAAGGCTGTCTGACCCGGTGTATGGTTGTGTGTCCACCATTCTTGCTTTGCAACAGCAGGTTTATTAACAGCAAAATATACATTCAGTTTTTGTATAAATAAATTTCTGGTGCCATATATATGGGTTNNNTCTTATCTTTTTATTTTATTTTTATTGAATACACTATAAATATGTAACAAACAAACGCCCTAAGACTCATTTTCAGGTGGCATCATTGCAAGGGGAGCTTTCTATGGTGCAAAATCAGCTGATAAATTCTAGGTTTGCATATGCAAATGTTCTTCATCAGTGCACACAACAGCATCATCATCATCATCATCGTGATAATAATCAGCCAAACATGATCAATGTATCTTTATTACAACAACCAACATACTCCAACAATAATTCATCTGCTTCAACCAATAATAACCTTGTGAACATGAACACCTTCAATAATAATAATAATAACCATTCAGGTTTCGAGCTTGCAATGGAGGCGGCACCATCATCACCGCCACACAGCTTTGAGCCTCTTCGGTTGTCACAGGAAAATAATGACGAGGATGATGAGGAAGAGAGCATCATTATTCCACAACTATTCAACCATGAGATAGTGCTTCACCGTCAATGACTCTTACCATTTGTTTTTCTTTTCTTTTTCTCTAGTTTTCGGATCCATATATATTATAAGTAATATTATCATTCACACTTTCATAAACGCAGTACAATGTCATGAGAACCAAAGAATCGACGATATATAAGAGAAATGCAAAATTATAAGATAAAAAAAATCTTCTAAGAATCAATGATCTTTTTAGACTGTTGGTTAGTGTTTGATATTCAAGAAAATGAAGCAGAGAATACGAGTTCCGAAAAAAGTTACAAATAAGATAATGCAAAACAAGGGCAATGCTATGGTGATGATAGGGAAAAACATCATCACGCGAAGAGGTGACGTCCATTGGCATAGTTAGAGTTAGACAAGTGATTTTTGTTAGAACTCCATTAGATAACCAACAGGATTCAGTCAACTGGATCTCGAGATCTAAAAAAAATAATTTCTTTTTCCCTTTTTGATCCTAATTTAAAATTTAGCTTTAACCTTTTCACTACCACTCATGTTCTTCTTCTCACCTCCATCAACGGCACTAGTTTTACTGCTCAGCCTCCTTCACCCGCCGTCTCTGCCGCCGTCGATGGGTCCCTTCAGCACCGCCTCCGCCTACCACCTGCGCAGCCCGAGTTGCTCTTCCCACCCGTGAGGACGCCGTCGTCTTCAACACCATAACACAACCCCACCGCTATTGCTTCTCACGAAGGTCGACGCCGCCAAAGCGCCGCCGATGCTGGTTCTCATAGAGGTTGACGTCGCCACAGGAGTCCTTCTCATCTGAAGGCGTAGACGACGCATTGCCTCCTCCAGACCGCAACAACAACCGCCTCTATGTCCACGACGCCCCGCCGCATCCCGCCGCTGACCGTCGCAAGCCGCTCTCTGCAATCATCTCGGTGTTCTCCAATTGGTTAGTATATTGTTAGAATTTTAAGTAATACTAAATGTTTTGACTTTGTTTCAGGGTTTAAGTTCTTGGTATTCGTGGTTTTTATGTGATGCTCTTATGAATTCTGTTGGATTAAGGAATTTTTCGTTGATTTTAATTGTTGGATTCTGGAGTAGTTTGATATAATTTTTTTGTAATTTTTTTTATTACCGTTCATTGAGCTCCTTTAGTTCATGCTTATCTTAATGGGAATATAATGGTGTATATTGATTTTAAGGCCAAATTTTGATTTTAGACTTTCATGTCATGTAATTTTATTTAATTTTCATTTGACACTATGTATTTGTTACTTGGTTATATATATGTTTAGTGTAACTTTACTATTTTTATTAGTTATATGCTATGATGAGTTTATTGGCTTTTTATTGGTTATATGCTACAATGGAAACACTATAGAATCGAATTTACCAAAAATCCATCATTACTAAAAACTAATTTACTGTGATGAGATGTTGAATTATTCATGAATAACTAGTATTTGTTTATAACTATGGTGAATTTCTTCTGATGTTGATTTAGGAGCAAAGTAGGAACTTGTAAACAGATGATCACATGGTGTTTGACATAAATCCCTAAAAAAAGGCTTGTTCCAATTTTTAGGGAGATGCATAGATGGAAAAGAAATAAAAGATTGTACAGTATAGAGAAAAACTTGATAAGACCCTTGCCTCAACTGACCTTACAAATGATGAGATGCTCAAAAAACTTGTCGAAAGCCAACTTATATGTTCTTCGGAACAAGAAGTAGAATGTCACTACATTTCTTTGTGTCCTTTGAATTCATTTAGGCAGAAACGGTACTAGCTAGTTTGCTGGAACCATTATTTTTAGTTAAATTATTCTTTTATAGGTTCTTAAGATGCTTTGTTTGATTAATTAGCATACAAAGAGAAGTTGTTAGAAATGAAAACAACATAGGTATCTAAATTTCTTGATATGTTAAGGAGTGCTTCTTCAGATGATATCTTTTTATTTTTGTTAAACACTTGTTTTATTTTAACCGATTAATATTTGGATATGTCTTTCGTTAGATGTATCTTTTGTTTAAAATTTATTTGGATGTGTCTTTAATGAACGTGTCTTCTGACTAAATGATTTTCGCAAACAGCGGTGTGTCTTTAATATGTGTTTTTAATAGATGTGCTGTTAGATGTGTCTTTAATGAATGTGTCTTCTGTTCAAACCTTGCTTGAATGTATCATTAATTCCATAACTACTTAAAATCAGGTAAGATTTAGATTCGCTCTGGCACACCCTAATCTAAACTTAGCCCCTACCTTTAGTAAAGAAGACCAACTTTTAATCAAGATTACAAAAATAAAAATGAAATAAATAATTATTTGTTATATGATCTGAAGATAATTGACTACAATCCAAAATTCACAATTCATGAAACTAAGCAATAAATTTGAAGGTTATAAATTTGAAGTGCGGGAGTAAGCTGTCAATAAACTTGAAGGTTATATGATTCTGACTGCCCATGCTATTTGATGACAGCGGGATATTCTTCATATACATACCTGTAAAAAATAAATGTTACTCAGTGCTAGAATGATAAAATCAAAACGTGAGTTAAAAGTGACTAACGGTTCTTAGATGCACCAGGAAAAGATTATGCACCCTCATTGGGAGTAAATGCTTCTACCAAATGCATTGGAAGTGCCGGAGTAATCTGTCTCTGATCTAGAGGTATCCGTAATCATGCATGAAAAACCATTCCATCCAAATGATTATCGTGAAATTAAAGAACATGCATATGAGGAGAATCTTTAATATGAAAGTGTAGAGTTTCCACAAACAACTTCTTTCTCAACAATTCGTTAGTCAAAACATCTTATTGTGCACTAGTCCATAAATTACATCAAGACTAAGGCTACAAGCGTATAATAATAGGACTACCTTTATGAAAGAAATTTTGGAATTAGAGATAAAGATATGCATACTGAACAACCTCCAGTTCCTTTTAGAATTACAAAATGCTATCAATCCAAAGTTGAATACTGTACTTTGTTAGAGTGTCAAAAATGTTTTAACAGAAGTTACAATGAAGGTGCTGTAGTTAATGCAACAAGCTAAGAGCCCCATGCCTTAATAATATATTCTTGCGGTGCAATAATTTGTTCCCAAATTAAACCATTTTATACATCACCCCTGAAAGCTAAAGCATGTTTTTATTGTATAAAAATATCGAAACTAACAAATAAGCATAAGCAAACATCATAGAAATACAGTTTGGATAAAGCCCTCACCAGTATATGATCCACTAATACAGATAACGAAATTAAATTTAAAGGTTATAAACTTTTATAGTCAAGCACCAACTATATTCTAGAGTTAAGAAACATAATCATCAACCTGAATCACTTATCTTCAGCACCCATGCTCTTGACAATCTGGATCTCTGTTTAATATGAACTCACAAGTTTGATCTGCAACCACAAGACAAATTCCACTATAAAAACAACATTTTTATTTTCTTTCATGACCAACACATTTGAAACAAGATCCTAAAAATGCAGAAAACTATTCTTGTGATTACATGCTCTCAAAATCATTCTTGATTTTCAACTTTAAAGCCTTGAGATCCAGAAAAAATATATGATGTTACAAGCATTATCACAGTAGATGCAGAAAACCACTAAATCAACAAAACAAAAATAATCTTCATTAGTAATAACAGAACACAAAACCCCAAATCAACAAACAGCAAAAACTCCACAAGGACCCAACAACAAAAAAAATCATGAATTCTGATACAGATCCAACGTCTGCCACCCTTATCATCATAGTTTATAACAGAAACAACATAACACCAACAAAAATTTCAAAAACAGTGAATGACATACTTGCTCATCCAAAATTCAAATATCATACACATGCACTTGGACAAATCAAAAATTTAGAGAGGGAGATTGAACCATTGAGTGACTGTACCTGATTCGGATTCGAAAACAATGCACCGGCGTTGCTCTCTCGGGAGGCCTGCAGCAGCGACCAAAGAACGAGTTGGTGGCAGGAGGAGATCAACGTGGAAGGGCCGAGGCGCTGGCTCAGAAGACCTGCAGCAGTGACCACTTAGATGTGTGAAAGGGCTACGGCGGTGGTGACGATGCTGCGAATCGTGATGAGAACAGCGATACTGTGGTGGCGAGCTGCAAATCACGACGAGAACGGCTTTGTGGTAGTCGGCGGCGCTATGAATTGCGAGGGAGACGCTGCACTGGTGGCGGGCTACAAATCATGACAAGGAGGGAGCTGTGGTGGTCGGCAGCGCGGCGATTGCGAGGGAGGCGCTGCAGTGGTTGGTGGCAGTGCAAATTGTGAGGGATGACGGCACTCTTGAGGAATGACGACGATGAGAGTAGTTCGAGTGGGGGTGAGGTGAGATCGCGAAACATTATCCCTATGGGGAAGAAGAGAATACGGGATTAAGAGGTTGTTTTACTAATCCTTATAATTCAAAATGGTAATTAGCGCTGATTATTTAGATTTAATTTTTTAAAAAATTTTAAATAAATAATTATTAATTATAGTTGTTAAAACTTGGCTGATTGTAAGTTGTCTCCCAATACTTTTCCTTTTTGTTAAGGTTTATGCTGAACGAGGATAATTGCATTGGGGTTAAATGTGACAGGCTTCTTTGCAATAATACAGAATGAAAGTTTTGAATCAACCACGTCCTAAAGAGTGCTCGTGAGTGGTGAAAAGAAAAAGGGAGTAGAATGGTGGTAGGATGACTTAGCTTGTATAAATAAAGAACAACAAAATGTTTAAACAAAAAAAACAGAGTTAGATCAGATTATTATAAATTCTTTGGTACATGAATGAAATGGCCATTAGATGAAGTAATTTGGATTTCTTTTAATTTGAAAAAAAAAACAGTCTCCGCTCAATCATACACACGCTCCTCTCCTTTCTCATAATCCTGAAACACCTGCGTCAAAAGTCAAAATTACCTCTTCTTCTATTCGCAGGTGCGATAACACCCATTACCATCTTCGTCTACAATGCTTACTATCATCTTTGTTGCGATTCTCCACACTCGCTATAATCAAACAAAGATTTGTCATTGGTGGAGAAACCTAATTCTGATCCTTCAAGGTCGAGTTTTTTTTAATAAATAAAAAAATTATTTACAAAAATATGTAATTTGTAACGTTTTTACGAATTTTCACTCTATTACTTATCTCGTTTACATTATGTAAACAAGATATACACAATGTTATTTTGTTTGCACTGTAAACGAAATATGGTACGAAAAATTTTCAGTAGCTATAAAAGGATCTGCAGCCATTTTTATTCTCCACAAATATTTTACTTCTTCTTCTCTTCTGTTTTTCTACCAAAAATTAAGCAAAAATGTATAGTGGTAGTGGATATCTGGTTGTAAGTGTGTATCCCAATTGTCATATGAGAAATAGTGATACTGGGTGATATTTGAGTGTGATAATCCTATTCTGTTGTGCACTCGGCGAGTATGTTTTTTTTTTCGAGCTAAAGAGTCTGATATTGAGGAGCATTGGTACTAGCAGGAGAAAAGAGGTTGGAAAGGTTGGGTATAGGTTGCTTGCACCGATGGAAAATGAAGTTTTTTAGTTTCGTCTATTTTGACTCCATGGCGACGAACATGTGCACCTCATGTTTGACATCCATGGGAGCTTTCTGCGGAACAAGTGATGGAGCTTTCTGTGGAACAAGTGTGGGGCTTTCTGCGGTGGTTGGTGATGTTGGTGGCGGTGGATCTAGCCACTCAAATTTTGTGAAAGATGACCCACCACTTGCACCTCCACTACTACACTGTGTTAGTCCAGTGAAAGACATGGACGTGGAGGGTGAGGAGTCCGATGAGGAGTATGTTGCTGATAGCAATGATAGTTATTCTTCTGAAGATGATGAGGAGGAGCAGTTTATACCAAAGACTCTGGTCGACGCATCAGTTTGGTATCTTCTGCATGTCCCGACTTGATTTCGGCCTTATCAATTGTACCCAATCACTATTATACATTGGATCTAGACGCGATACACGAGAAAACTCCATTTTTCAACATGGGTGGAGACGATTACAATATAGACAGTGGTGTGGAGTTTTGGATTGGCCACAAATTCAAAAACAGAAACACAGTAATGCAAGGTGTGAAGAATTACAACATTCACAGAAGTGCTAATTATCGAGTTGTGGAGTCGGATCGATTAAAATACCATGTGCATTGTTGACAATTTGCAGCAGGATGTCCTTGGAGTCTCCGTGTTGCCCTTTAACAGAGGAAATATATGGTATATCCAAGAGACTACTAGCGGAGTGCATCCAGCAATGTCTATGGTATCTCGATGTGTTGTAAAGCATAGGGAGTGGTACATCCATACAAGCACAGTGGATCCCCAAGACAGACTGCGAAACCTCTAGAAGTCATCCAATAGTGGCAGCCACCGGAGATGGACCTGATTGTTTGACTTTTCGATCATCAAGTAACCCCCAATCAGCAATAGTATGTAACACCTCGTATACTGTCAAACCCTTAGAAGGTGGCTGCCTGGCTGGATCAGTGGTATCGGGCATATGTCAGACTTGGTCCCCAAGCTATATCAGCTTGATAGAGAAAGACTCTTTTTTCTGCGTACCTTGCTGCTGAACATGAAAAGGCCTGGTACCAAGGAGCTCCTCTACCCATTCCCAGGTCGAGTGCCCGTACCATGTCTGAAAATCACAAAAGCACCCACCCACTAGCTCCCCGTGCATGTAACCCGAGGTGGTACGAACATCCTACAAGGTGATGGTGCACTCACCCCCATGGCAGGTGAAAAGTGTGGATCTCCGGACACTAGCACTCCATGAATGCAATTATCAGGGAATTGTCAAACACGAAGTTCCTGAGCTGCAACGTGTCGCCAAACCCAGCCTCCCCCTCAAGTAAGGGACAATGATATCCAGTTATGCAAGTGTGTAACTCACTCGCCTAGGGAGAAATAGGCGAGGCCTCTAATAAAAAATAAAAAGTGGAATAAGAATCTAATTCAAAAGTAAATATTTAAATATCGAAATAAAAAGATAAAAAAAAATACTAAACAAGTATTTCACATTTCATAACTTAATTGGAAACAGAATAATTAATTTCTAAAAAACAAACGTCGAAAAAACATATTGAACAATTGTAAGTCCCATTAAAATATCAAATAACAGTTAAAAAAGTTATCTGCCAAGCTATCAAAATTAAAAATATAGAAATCAAATTAAATAAATAACAAATTGCAATAAACAATTACTTAATAAATTAATTTAACCATTAAGTTAAATCATACCTATCAATTAACACTTACTTACAATACATTCTACCACCAAACATATACTGCATCTATAAAAGTACCCTAACCATGACTATAACTATATGCTTATTTAACTTAAACATGAAAATAACAATACTAATAACCTGGAAATCAATTGCACCAGCGATATGTCACGTCACGTTCAGACGGTTGATGTCCTGATCCCGTGCATCTAAGCGCGCTATAATCTCTGAGTACCTCGATAATATGAATAGAAAAGGCTAGAGGTGCGAGAAAACTAGAAGAATGGTTCAAAAGTGACTTCAAGTCACGCTGTAAACGAGTTCAATATATAGGCACGATTATTATTTATCTTGTTTACACTATAAACAAGATAAGCACGTTACACACCACGTGTGCAAACGTCATACGTGCAAGTCGTATCGTGTCTTATCTCATTTATAGTGTAAACAAAATATACACAATGTTATTTTATTTACACTATAAATGAAATAAATAACATAATGCAAATCTGAAAAAAAACTACAAATCACATATTTTCGTAAATAAAATATTTTTTGTTTATTTAAAAAAAAATCCTGAAGGACTTGATAAAAACATTCCAAATGTGTAGCTTCAAATAGCCCCGTACAAAAGAAATTGATTTTTTCAATAATAAGTTCCATTGTTTTTTTAATTGCAAACTGATCCAATTTGATTATAGAAAATGGGATTGGTTTGGAAACAAATTATGTTGGTCAATAGGTTGTTAGGCCTTATTGGACTAATATGTAGTGGTTGGATAACACACATTGTAATGAATGACAGCCCATAAGAATTCTGACATGTTGCAAGCAATTTAGGTTAACGAGTTGGGTGATTTTTGGACTAAAAAACAGACCGATTATATAAACAAAATAGTAGGTAACATTGATTTGGAATAAACTACTAAAATGATACTCCAAAACTTATATAGCCTAGAAAGGCAGCAAGATAAGTAAAATGCCTAGAAAGGCAGCAAGACAAATATTTTGACCAGTAAACTCGTCACATTACCAGTCAGAGAAGGAATGAGAAAGCTTACAGAGTTACAGCAACAAAGAAGCAGCTACAGTAGCAGGGCACGTACAATAGCAACAGCAAGAACAAAGAGCAAAAATACACGAGCAACTGTAGATCCTGTACCCAACTATAATAAAATACAAGACTAAATCAAAGCTAAAATTCATGCTATAATCAAACTCTAATATTTATTACAGTAATAGAAAAGTCAATAAATTATGTTCTTTGTGTTAAATTAATTAAAAATATACTAGATAATCCAAAAGAGAAGGTTCTTTTAAGAGTAGTATCTCATTTGTATTGTAAAATAAATAAGGAAGAGAAATAAATATAAAATAGAAAAATATAAATATGCTCTTATCTCACTATAATATAAGTAGTTTATCAATTTGCTAATATTATAAATATTGTAGCTTAAAACTACAGAGCGATAAAAGAGAGAGAATTTATTAGCACTGTATAAAGTGAAGAATATTATAGTAAAAGAGAGAGAAGGAAATGTTATATTGCTGTTGTGTAATATTCTTCAGATTGCTTCTCTATTTATAGGCGTGTGAAATTTGTTTTTTCAACTTCATTCAGTATTGAAAATAAAAATCAACCGCCCATATTAATGGGCATCTAATTTGATCTTATCACAACACTCCCCTTTGGATGCCCATTTAGAATTATGTCTCATTAAAACCTTACTAAAGAAAAATCCAATGGAAAAAAACTTTAGTGAAGGAAAAAGAGTACAATATCCTTTGATGGGGGACTGCCTCATTAAAAACCTTGTAAAAAAAACCCAATGGAAAAAAAACCTGACCAAGGGAAAAAGAGTATAGTCTCCCCCTTTTGTCGATATCATTTAATGTCTCGAAATCGGCGCATCCCAATCTTATGTACCAATCTTTCAAAGGAGGATTTTGGGAGTGACTTTGTGAATAAATCTGCCAGATTGTCACTTGAGCAGATCTGTTGGACATCAATTGTCCCTTAATTTTGAAGATCATGAGTGAAGAAGAATTTGAGAGAAATATGCTTTGTTCTATCGCCTTTGATGTATCCGCCTTTAAGTTGAGTAATGCATGCTGTATTATCTTCAAATAGGACAGTTGGAGCTATCTTATGATCAATCGGTCCACATAATGACAAAATATATTGAATCAAACTCCTGAGCCAAAAACACTCGCAACTAGCTTCATGTATCGCTAGTATTTCAGCATGATTAGAGGAGGTTGCTGCTATCGTTTGTTTCGTGGACCTCCATAATATGGCTATGCCACCATATGTGAACATGTATCCTATTTGAGATCTCCCTTTATGTGGATCAGACAAGTATCCAGCATCTGCATAGCCAACTAATTGTGACTTGGATTCATAGGGATAAAACAATCCCACATCAACCGTTCCATGAAGATATCGAAAGATTTGTTTGATTCCACTCCAATGTCTTCTGGTTGGAGAGGAACTATACCTTGCTAATAAATTCACAGCAAATGATATATCGGGTCGTGTATTATTAGCAAAATACATTAGTGCTCCAATGGCACTAAGATATGGTATTTCAGAACCAAGGATATCTTCATTTTCTTCTTTAAGACGGAATTGATCATTTTCCACATCCAAAGATCTTACAATCATTGGGGTACTTAATGGATGTGACTTATCCATATAAAATCTCTTCAAGATCTTTTCTGTGTATGTTATTTGATGAATAAAGATCCCATTTTTTGTATGCTCGATTTGCAGGCCGAGACAAAATTTAGTCTTTTCAAGATCTTTCATCTCAAACTCTTCTTTTAGTGTTTTTATAATTGTTGGAATCTCTTCAGGAGTCCTAATGATATTTAAATCATCAACGTATACAGCAATTATAATGAATCCAGATACAGATTTCTTTATGAAAACACATGGACAGATATCATCATTCTTGAATCTATTTTTGGCCAGATACTCAGTAAGACGATTATATCACATTTGTCCAGATTGCTTCAGACCAGATAAAGATCTTTGCAATTTAACTGAGTATAATCCCTGTGAATACTCATTGGATGGTTTAAATATCTTTAATCCTTCAGGGACTTTCATATAGATATCACGATCTAATGAGCCATATAAGTAGGCTGTTACCACATCCATTAAATACATATGTAGTTTATGATATGCGGATAAACTGACCAAATAACGCAATGTTATTGCATCCACTACAGGGGAATATGTTTCTTCATAATCTATACCCGGCCTTTGTGAAAAACCTTGTGCCACAAGTCGGGCTTTGTAGTGCACGACTTCATTTTTCTCATTTTGTTTTCTCACAAATACCCATTGGTATCCAACAGGTTCTACATCTTCTGGTGTACAGACTACAGCTCCAAAGACTTCACGTTTTGCAAGTGAGTCTAGCTCAGCCTTCATGGCTTCTTCCCATTTTGGCCAATCATTTCTTTGTCGACATTCTTCAACTGATCTTGGCTCAAGATCCTTACTTTCATGCATGATATTTAATGCCACATTATATGCAAATATTTAATTGACAATTGTCTTATTTCGGTCCCATTTCTCTCCTATAAAGACATAATTTATCGAGATCTCGTCATTTTCACAATTTTCAGGTACCTGAACGTCTTCTGGCGTTAAAACTATATCAGAATTTTGGATAACTGCAGGTGTCTTTACTATGTCTTTTTCAACAGGAATAGTATTTACCTCTTTTCTCTTTCGAGAATTTTTGTCTTTGGAACCAACAGGCCTGCCACGCTTTTGGCATGTATTTGCTTCAGTGGCAACTGGAACATCAATTCTAATTGGGGCATTTTCTGATGGTATATAAGACTTGGTTATCCTCTTTATATCGAAAAATGCATCAGGCAATTCATTTGCTATTCTTTGCAAATGTATAATCTTTTGAACTTCTAGTTCACATTGCCCTGATCGAGAATCTAAATGCATCAAGGATGATGCATTCAAATTAAGTTCCTTTTCAGGAAGCTTATTCTCTCCCTCTAATGTTGAAAATTTTGTTTCATCAAAATGACAATCCGCAAACTGGGATTTAAATACATCTCCAGTTTGTATCTCAAGATACCTCACTATAGAGGGAGAATCATATCCAATATATGTCCCCAATTTTCTTCGGGGTCCCATTTTGGTGCAATTAAGTGGTGCAATGGGAACATATATCGCACACCCAAATATTCTTAAATGGGAAACATTTGGCTGGTGGCCAAAAGCTAATTGCATAGGAGAGAACTGATGGTAACTCGTTGGCCTCAAACGAATAATTGCTGCGGCATGTAAAATAGCATGCCCCCAAACCGAGGTTGGGAGATTTGTTCTCATAAGTAAGGGTCTAGCAATTAATTGGAGGCGTTTAATAAGTGATTCTGCTAACCCATTTTGTGTGTGAACATGAGCTACTGGATGTTCAACACTTATTCCATTAGCCATACAATAAGCATCAAATGCTTGGAAAGTAAATTCAGCAGCATTATCAAGACGAATTGCTTTAATTGGATTTTCTGGAAACTGCGCTTTTAATCGAATAATTTGAGCCAGTAATCTCACAAACGCCAGGTTGCGAAAAGACAATAAGCACACATGTGACCATCTCGAAGATGCATCTATTAGGACCATAAAATATCTAAAAGATCCACATGGTGGATGAATAGGTCCACATATATCACCTTGAATCATTTCTAGAAATTCAGGAGACTCAAATCCAATTTTTACTGGTGATGGCCTTAAAATTAACTTTCCCTAAGAACATGCAGCACAACAAAATTCACTAGATTTAAGAATCTTCTGGTTCTTTAGTGAATATCCATGGGAGTTTTCAATAATTCTCCGCATCATGGTTGTTCCCAGATGACCCAATCGGTCGTGCCAAGTTATGAATTTATTTGGGCTAGTAAACTTCTGGTTTACAGTGGCATGTGATTCAATTGCACTAATCTTGGTAAAATATAACCCAGATGAAAGTGAGGGCAACTTTTCTAATATAACCTTTTTATTTAAATTATAAGTTGTGATACATAAGTACTCATGACTTCCCTCATTCAAAGTCTCAATATGATATCTATTTCGGCGAATATCTTTAAAACTCAACAAGTTTCTTAGAGACTTGGTAGACAATAGTGCATTATTTATTATGAATTTTGTTCCTCCGGGAAACAAAATTATAGCTCTTCCGGAGCCTTCAATCACATTGCCTGAGCCAATAATAGTATTAACATATTCTTCTTTTGGCACAAGATGGGTAAAATATATATCACTTTTGAGAATGGTGTGCGAACTTGCACTATCTGCAAGGCATACATCTTCATTATATATCCTTGCCATTTTCTTCAAAGACAAATAATAATAAAATGAGTAGTATGCACAGTTAAATTGAATACTTGATCGGAATTATTTTTCTAAGAAACACTCTACATAAAAATAATGTCATATACTAAAATTTTATTTTAAAACTTGACACCTTTAATGGTTTCAAAATTCATAAACATTAATATTTCATTATTTATATACATCATATTTGAAACTTAAATACATAGAAAATAAAACTTAACAATAAGTTCTTTACATTATTTATTTACATGAATACTTAACAATCCCACATATTAAACTATTCCATCATTGATCAAATGACCAATATTTCCTTTAGAATTCTCAAAGAAATCAGATACATCATAATGAGTGATGAAATTTTTAGCATCATTTGAAACAAAATTTGATTCCTTTTCTTTGTCATCCTTTTTCAAAGATGTCTGGTAAAGATCGACTAGGTGCCTTGGGGTACGACAGATACGTGACCAATGGCCCTTTCTACCACAACGGAAACACTTATCTTCTGTTGATTTATTTTGCCTAATATTTCTTTCTTTATCCCACTTCTGGTGAGATCCTCTCTTTTGAACATAATTCTTTTTCCTTCCATAATTTTTCTTGTTACCAAAACCTTGCCATTTACCTCTTCTGGGGTAATGATTTGTCGCATTTACTTCAGGAAATGGGGCGGCACCAGCTGGGCGCGCTTCGTGATTCTTTAAGAGTAACTCATTGTTGCGTTCAGCAACAAGAAGATAAGAAATTAACTCAGAATATTTTTTAAATCCTTTTTCTCGATACTACTACTGCAGGAGCACATTCGAGGCATGGAAGGTTGAGAAAATTTTCTCCAACATATCATTATCATATATCTTTTTCCCACATAATTTCATTCGTGAGGTGATTCGAAACATTACAGAATTATATTCATTTATGGATTTAAAATCCTGTAGACGCAAGTGCGTCCATTCATATCGGACTTTAGGAAGTATCACCATCTTTTGATGATTATACCTTTCTTCAAGGTCTTTCCAAAGATCTGCAGGATCTTTTAATGTGAGATATTCATTTTTCAATCCTTCATCAAGATGACGACGAAGAAAAATCATAGCTTTGGCTTTATCCTTCTAGGATGCATTATTTTCAGCCTTAATGGTATCTCCAATATTCATTGAATCAATATGGATTTCAGCATCCAATATCCATGATAAATAATTGTTTTCAGATATATCAAGAGCATTGAATTCAAGATGAGAGAGCTTCGACATAATGAAAATTTGTTACCTGAGTCTTCCTAAAAATTTGATCAGAGTCTCGTGCTGATAATGTATTGTAAAATAAATGAGGAAGAGAAATAAATATAAAATAGAGAAATATAAATATGCTCTTATCTCACTATAATATAAGTAGTTTATCAATTTGCTAATATTATAAATATTGTAGCTTAAAACCACAAAGAGATAAAAGAGAGAGAATTTATTAGCACTGTATAAAGTGAAGAATATTATAGTAAAAGAGAGAGAAGGAAATATTTTATTGCTGTTGTGTAATATTCTTCAGATTGCTTCTCTATTTATAGACGTGTGAAGTTTGCTTTTTCAACTTCATTTAGTATTGAAAATAAAAATCAACTGCCCATATTAATGGGTATCCAATTTGATCTTATCACAACAATTTGATTCTTTTAAAGTAAATATCGGTCAAATTGTTCTATTTAAAAATTATATTTTTAAAGAAGTTCTAGCTCATGAAAATTGTTGTGGACCCATAAAACGTGGATAAACCAAATTCATTTAGTTTCTAAACATCAATAGCCGAAATGGTCCAACAAAATCGTCAATTAGTGACAATAACAAAGAAAAACACCTAAAATAACATAAATATAAAAAAAAAAAACAAGAAATTACCTATCCGATCACGAGTAATAGAAAACACAGAAGTAGCAAATCAAACCTAAAATCAAATAAGAAGTAGAAATCAAACATAATGCCTAAATCAAATTTGAAATGGAGTGTTTCGAAAAAAAAGAAATAGCAAAAATCAAAGGTATTGAGTTAAGAATTGATTTGGTTCATAGTGATGACAAACATAATTAATAATATTCTAATATACTTATTTTCTTTATGAGCGTTGTAGGTATTAATGGATTGAAAATCAAAGATCACAATCAAGCAATCCATGATTCAAGAAAAAACAGCAAAGGAAGAATCAATTCATATATGGAAAGAAAGCTGCACATTAGATGGAACCAAAGAAAGAAGGATTTTCTCTTCAATGCTAATGGCTACAACTATTAATGTGCAAACAGCTAGCTTGATCTAATTAGGAATGATTATCATTGAAGAAAGCAATCAAGATCTATAAAAGAAGATTTCATCTAAAGAAGAGACAACCATTTTCGTGCATTTTGAATATCATAAAAAAAGTCCTTGTTTTTCTTGTTTTCGAGTGTGCTTTTACTTCTTTTTTGTCTAAATTTAAGTTTATTTTGAGAAATACAAAAGGCAAAGAGGATAGTACATACAAAAGCTATTTAACCTTTATTTGAGTGTTTTAATTTCGAAAGTGTGCTGGGTTATAGTGCACTTGGTTCTCCTTAACTAAGTTGGGTTAACACCTATGTGATTTACTAAAAATGGGATAGCTTAGGTAGTTTATAAGAGTATGAGTCTCTTGGAATTGGTGATTGTAATTTATCTATATTATAGTGAAAATTCTATTATTGTTATTGTAGAAACTGAACGTATTGCACTTCATGGCCGAATCAGGATATATCAATGTGTCACTCTTCTCCTTTTCTATTTTCTGCACTTCTTGTTATGCATATTTAGGAGACAAAATCGCAAATAATCTCCTAATTTATCAGTCCGCTACATGATATCTAGAAGTGGTTCCTTGATTCAACCCCCTTTCTCAACTCACTTGGGAACCTTCAATTGCCATCAGAGCTTAGGCTCAAGGGGCAAGCTTCACAGCTTGGAGTTAACAATCCATGGTAAACAACATTGTTCCGTTCACTCTTATGGAAGGATAATCCAACAATAGGCCGCCATTCTTTAATGGTACTAACTATGTCTATTGGAAAAAAAAAGATGAGAATTTTTATAAAATTCATTGATTACAACATCAGAAAAATCATTTTTGGTAGACCAAATATTCCTACCAAACTCAATGAGCAATGAAATATTATTCAAAAAGAGGATATTGAATAGAATAACAAAGACAAGAATAAAATTTAGCTAAATACCAAAGCTATCAATTTGATACATTATTATGGACTTAGTTTTAAGGAATTTAGAAAAGTCTTAAGGTGCAAAACCGCAAAGGATATATGGGAGAAGCTACTGCTCACTCATGAAGAAACTGAACAAGTTTAAGAAACTTGTATTAACAAGCTCATGAAAGAGTATAAAATATTTCTTATGAAGAAAGGTGAAGGCATAGATGAGATATTTAAAAGATTCTCCATAATCATCATAATTTTGATGCTATAGGGAAGAAACACATTGAAGAAGAGCTCATGAGAAAAATTCTAAAAAGTCTCACCAAATAATGGGAAAACAAGAGCATAGCAATTACTAAAAGCAATAATCTGGAAAAAAAAATCTCCTACGATGAGATAAGAGAAAAATTGATGGCTTATGAAACAAAGGAAAAAGATCTTGCACTAAAATTCAATATCTCCTCCAAAGATGAAAAATAAGAAGATGATCTCTCTGATAATGAACTTATCTTCTTCGCTAGAAGGCTTAGGAAAATGATGAGACAAATTGAAAACAAAAAATATCTTTTTCAAGGGGACTTCAAAAGAGATCAAAGGAAGGTTATTTTAATTACTGCAGAGAATCTGGCCATTACCGATCTAACTGTCCACAAAAGAAGAAGGAGGACAGTAACAAAAGGGAGAAGAAGAAGGTTCTAATGACATTATGGGAGAATCTCGAAAATGACTCTGAGGACAAAGATTATGACCATGAAGCCTGAATTTGTCTCATGATTGACCTAACTGATTATAATGAGGTGGGTGTTATCATTGTTGATTTAACTAAAAATTCAGTAAAGCTTTTAGAAAAATATAGTAAATATAAAAAAGAAAATAAAGCTTTGAAATTAGAAAATGCGACGCTCAAAGAGCAATTAAGCATGGCCGAATCCTCTTGCGTTTTAAAATAAGAAAATGAGTTTTTGAAAACTGAGATAGATGATTTAAAAATGAGAAATTCATCCGCTGGATCAGATGATGTTCTTGTTGAAAATGATAAATTGCAAGAGGAGATAAAGAATTTAAACATTAACTTATCAAGACTTGGTCAAGGTTATGAAAATTTGGACAAAGTTCTTGCCAATCAAAGGCCTCTTTTCATGAAATCTGGTCTTGGTTTTGGAGGAAAGAAAACCAGTATTGAAAAATAATTTTGAAGCTTCCTCCTCCAAACCTAAAAAGGTCGAACTAGATTTTTATAAAAATCGGTCACTTCTTTCAAAAACAAGAATCCTCCTTACTACTAAAAATTCCAGCAAGAAGCAACATTTATTGAAAGTGTAATAGAGCTAGACATTCTTCACCTCAATGCTTTATTTATAAAAAGTTAGTAGGTAATCATGTTTATAATATTATTTTTTATTATAATGCTCTTAGGCAACCAAGAAGAATTAACATCAAATGATCCAAGTTAGTTTGGATACCTAAAACTCCTTAAAAGCTTTATAGGTTTGCCTTGCATCCAAGAAGATAAAAAACATGTAGTATTTTGATAGCAGATGCTCAAGACACATGACCGAAAAGTCTACATTCTTTATCAAGCTAAGTGAATATGATGGTGGATTTGTGACTTTCGGAGATAACGGTAAAGAAAAGATCATAGCCATTGAAAAAGTGGATGACTTTTCAGATGATACAGTGGCTGCAAATAGCTCTAGAATAGGTGCAGTTCCTGAAATACAACAAGATTTTACAGATACTGCTACAAATGACAATTCTAAAGACAAAACAAATTATTTTTTGATTTTGTAAGAAACAATACAACTACAGAAATCAAGAATCTATAGAACCAGTGTCTAAACCTGCTCCAAATGCTCTCAAATTCAGAGAATGGAGATTCATGCTGAATTATCTTAACCAATTCATCGTAGGTGATCCCTCAAAAGGTATTTCAACAAGATCTTCTACAAGAAGGCTAGAATCAAGTACTTTTGTTCTTATCTAAACAATAGAACCTCAAAACATTGAAGAGGCTCTTGAAAATTCATCTTGGATTAAAGGTATGGAAGGTAAATTAAAAGAATTCGAAAGAATAAGGTCTGGACTTTGGTTCCGGATTCGAATGACAAGAAGGTCACAAGAACAAAATGGATATTTAGAAATAAACTTGAAGAAAATGACAAGTTTGTGAGCAACAAAGCAAGACTTGTTGCACAAGAATATAATCAAGAGGAACTGATAGATTTTGATGTATCATTTGCTCTTGTTGCACGGATGGAGGCAGTAAGACTGTTGCTTGCTTATGTTGCATTCCAAGGATTTAAGTTATACCAAATTGACATAAAGTGTATTTTTCTTAATAGTTTAATAGATAGAAAAGTGTATGTTGAGAGAAAAGTGTATGTGACTCAACCTCTTGGTTTTGAAAAAAAATTCACTATGGTTTTTAAACCTGCTAAAGTTGTTTATGATTTAAGACAAGCACCTAGAGTTTGGTACTTATCACTTTTTTTTTTTTGAAAAATAACTTTCAGAGAGGAACCACAATCACAACTCTATTTATTAAAAATTGTAATGATCTCTTTATTATTGTTCATGTATATGTTGATGACTTTTTTACCAAACCCTTAATCGAAGATAGATTTTACATTAAGAATTATTTTGGATATTTTTAAGTACTTCTGATCTGGTTTAACTGAACTGACGAGATTTTTTGAGTTCTCTCGGGTCGAAATGAGATTTTCTGAGCAAATGATGAACAAGTTCATTTTTTTAAGTTACCACCTTTATATCTTTCTTGAATGATTCTGTGATCTATGCATTTACTTCAGAAATATTTTCTTACTATATTAAAACATATTTCATTTAAAGTTTTTTCTACATTAATCATATTTATTTTGAAAATCTTTCTTGGCATTGATTCTTAAAATTTCTTTTCAAATCAATTTCAAAATTTTTTCTATTTTATGGGGATTTCATTCTTGCATCAGTTATAAATCCTTCTAGTCTTTCACACATCATTCTACTGCTGCTACTGATGTTTGTACCTTTCTTTATTTTCTTTCTTGGCGACAAAAGAAGGAGAAAGTAAAGATTAAACTATTATTTGATTGGTGGATGCTCATAAACAAGGGAGCTTGCTAAAAGTCAAGGAAGTCATTCCATATTCTCTCTTTAATTTGAGGTTTAATTATGTTTGTCATCAATAAAGAGATTATTGAGTCATGAATTGATTTAGTTCATTGTGATAACAAACATAATTAATAATATCCTAATATACTTGTTTTCTTTATAAGTATTGTAGGTATTAATGGATTGACAATCAAAAATCACAATCAAGCAATCCATAATTCAAGAAAAAACAACATATTATTGATTCTTTATAAGCAAGACTCAATGCATATATGGAGAGAAAGCCGTTGCACATTGAATGGAACCCAAGAAGGAAGAATTTTCTCTTCAATGCCAATGACTACAACCATTAATGTGCAAACGGCTAGCTTAATCAAATTAGAAATGATTCTAACATTGAAGAAAGTAATGAAGCTCTATAAAAGAAGTTTTCATCCAAGGAAGAGGCAACCATTTTCGTGCATATTGAAGACCGTAAAAAAATAGTTTTTGTTTTTCTTGTTTTTGAGTGTATTCTTACTTCTCTAAATTCAAGTTTACTTTGAGAGATATAAAAAGAAAATAGGGTAGTGCATACAAAAGTCATTTAACATTTGTTTGATTGTTTTGATTTCAAAAGTGTGATGGGTTAGAGTGCACTTGGTTCCTCTTAATTAAGTTGGATTAGCACCTAGGTGATTTACTAAACTTGGGATAACTTAGGTAGTTCACAAGAGTGTGAGTCTCTTGGAATTAGTAATTGTAATATATATTAATTATAGTGAAAATTCTACCATTGTTGTGGTGGAGACTAAACGTAGGCCACAGTGCACTTTATGGCCAAACTAGGATATATCGAGGCGACACTCTTCTCCTTCCATGTCTTATGCACTTTCTATTATGCATATTTAGGAGACAAAATTACAAATAAGCTCTTGATTTATCAGCCCGCTGCATAATCTCTAAAGTGGTTCTTTGATTTAATCCCCTTCTTAACTCACTTGAGAACCTTTAAAACGAAACGCATAAATCAAACAAGGATAAGGAGAAGAAGCTCACTATGATTTAGAGACAAAAATGAAGAAATAAGAAAATACAAAAGTAGCAAGACCTAAAATTAAACAAGAAGTATTAAAACCAAACATAAGAAATAACAAAAATCAAACAAAATACAAAAATCAAATAAGGAGAAGGAGAAAAGAAATAGCAAAAATCATATGAAAAAGTTTTGTTTGATTATAGCGGGGTGGCAGAGAATCGTAACGAAGATAGTAATGAGTGTTGCGAAGCAAATCGCGCTTGAGAGTGAAAGAGGAGGTGGTTTTGGCGCGTATGACTTAAGGGTAAGGGAGGAGAGGAGCGCGTATGTATGAGTTTATAGGATTGTTTTTTCAGTTTTTAAATTTTCGTATTTATATATAATGACTGACTTTGGTGTAACCAAATATAGTTAAAAAGAAAAATGTAATTAAAAAACAATGGGTATCAAAATTAAAGATAGTTCTTTAAAAATACTAAGTGTAAT
>NC_029790.2:107984802-107987893 GCF_000816755.2 Arachis ipaensis | reverse complement strand
AATTTTTAGTTATCATTTGACTAACACTAAATTAATTTTAACAAATATTTTTTATTAATTCATGTATGTAAATTCTAAAAGATATAAGTACAAACTGTATTGATTTATGTGTACAAAACTTTGATAAATATAAGTACAAACTATATGCTTCTTGTGTACAAAACTCTTATAAATATAGGTATTATTATTAACCAAATGCCGGTAAAAAATGATAATATTTGAAACTAATACCCTATGAAGCACAGACACTTCGCTGAGTTGCCATGTCCGCATATCAGACACATTTCAGATACGACACTCATCAACACTTATCTAACACATGTCTACTATATCCAACTGTCTTAATAAAAAATAAAATTATTTTCTCCAAACACGCTTAAACATGCTTAAATACCATCACGTGTCAACATATCCAACCTTATTCTTAACATATATTTTTAAAATAAATTTAAAAATAATACATTATTTTTTATTAAAACAAAAATATAGTTTAAATATTTTATATAATTAAAAATAAAATATTAAAAATAATTATAAAATTAATTTATATTTTAATATTAATAAAATATCAAAATATTATTATAATTTATTTAAAAAATATTTTATATTTTATATATATGTCGTGTGTTCGTGTTGTATAAAAATTTTAAATTTGTATGTCTTAAACATTACTTTATATTTTATGTTCATACATGTTCTAGTATCTTATAAAATTTTAAAATTTATAAGCCAACATACCCCATACCTGTATCGTATCCATGTCTGAGCATCATAGCTAATGCCCTATTAACATATAAATTTACCAACATGATTGCCGTACAGGCGTACACAGTTTCATTTCATTTCTTATTTGGATGAAACGGGTAAATTGGAGCTCATCCGATAACGTCAACATGGATTTTATCACGAGGAATCCGGTTGAATTGAATTAGGCTCTACTTTGGTGATGACTTTACCTATATATAATTAACCGCTCAATTGAAAAAAAAAATAATAAGAAGAAAATAAAAGAAAAAAGCTTTACTCTACACATTTTTACCATCAAAGTACATTTACAAGACCTATACCAAGTTCCTCTGCAAGCTCATCCCAAACAGGAAGAAGAGTGAAGGCCACAAGAAAAATAGCAGCCGCCACAAGCGTCTTTCTCCATGTTCCAACCTCTGTCACATCGTTTAAGCAAGGTTTTTCCGGTGTCCTCTGCCAAAAACAAAAAAAAAACAAAAAAAAATTATCACTTCCTCAGAAACAAACAAAATAAAAACAAATATAAACTACTCTTCAGCTCAAGACTAACTGTAAGTTAGTTCCATCATTTCCTTGAATTCCTTCTGAATGAGAAGACGTACATTTCCATACAAAATGCTATTTTGCATTCGCTCTTGTGAATTGTAACTCATTTTAACAAACTGTGTCTTTTAAGTTTTAACCATTGATTTGTGGGGGAAAAAAATGTGGTAACTAAGTCCAACAAAAAATTAAGATACAATTTAGTGAGTTTCTCACTTTCTCGGAATGAGTCACTAGAACTGAGTACAGATAAGACTAAATTAATACCTGACATAATATGACATAAAGCCCCCAAGGAAGCGAAAGAGGTCCGCCAATCTGTCGAGAATGGGAAAAATAAAAAAGAAAAAAACTTATTTTCGTCATAATAGGGGAAAAAGTGACGAACTACATTAATATCAAATCAAGAAATAAAATAATACAACACAGAACAGTTCAATCTGACCATGCTACAAGGATGGTTTATGGGGGTCAGTGACTCCCCACCCCTTCAAAAGTCAAAACACAAGACTTTGGTTTGATTATGCGTATGCTTTGTTTTATCTAAAAGAAGATATCAAACATACCACCCCTAATCCAAGCAATGTATACGTGGTCAAGCCAAAGCCCATTAGTGCACCTTTTCCGAAAGCACCCTGAAGAAACATGTCATTTTTTAAGACTTCAATCATAATGCTCACCGTATATTTAGGATAATTTTGCACAACAAATAGGAACAGAAGTTTTTCAAATGTGAGAAATACACATAATATTCCTACTCTCTGTCAGAAAAAATTCACATCTTCCAGCAGAAAACATGCTATGATCAAGTATCCAAATTCTATCCGTATTAGGTTCTAAAAATTTTATACAAGACCTATTCATAAAAAATGCAGGTAAAACATGAGTGCGAGCTGGTTTGAATTTTGACCATGTGTCACCTCGGGACACAAAAATACGAGTATCATTGCTCCCACTTGACCACTTGTGTAAGTGTACATGGAAGACGGAATGAAACTCATTGGAATGAGACACATTGGTAACTTACTAAGGGGATTTCTTAAATGTAATGTCTCTATGTGATACAGACTAAATAAAAGGTGTGAAATTGTCATCAATCATCTTCATAACCAAGGAGCCAACAACTAAGCTTGGCTCCACTAGGTAAGGTCAATCGTATGGAGCAAACACTGCCATAGGTAAGCTTGTCCCCCACCTTCACTTTTCATTATCTGAAGTTGGAGAAATAGGGACAGATCAATTTTCCTCCTCTTAATCTTCCCATGATACCCAAGTAAGGAATGTAGACCAATGCCCAAGTAATACCCTGTTGATAATCTTGAAATGGCTTCTTGTCAACAATTAGCTCGGCAGTTCCAAAACCACTCTGGACACTTGAGTATTTATCCAAAATGGCTTACCTCAGTTGTAATTTGCACTTGAGACATACAAATGAAATATTTTTACTTGAGCCCAACATGTTGAGCATAAAGTAAACCCTCATTTTTTCCCTTAGCGTTATGCTACTCATTATGACTCTGTTTGAAATTTGGAAAGGAGGGAAAATGAAATACTTCGCAAGTGTTTACCATGATTGAAGTTAATATCCTAAGACACTGTTTTCACCTGTGATGCTTTATATATCCTATTATCTCAAATGAAAGTGAAACTGATGAAAATTGACTAGGAGGTACGACAGTGTATGTTTTAAACTTCAAAGTAGACCCACAATGTGTTACGTCAACTCAATCATTTCCAATTACCTTCGGAAATATGACAATAGTACAGCAAGAAAATTTTTTTTTTCTATGCCAAAAAAAAT
>NC_029790.2:107981076-107984794 GCF_000816755.2 Arachis ipaensis | reverse complement strand
AATCCACACCTGTAATATCATGAACACAAAAAAAGCTAAGCATCTGATGGAATAATTTGAGTATTTGGTACAACAAAATTTGGCAACGATTTATAAATGTAAGCAAGTCGAGTAAAAGAGGGAAAGCACAATACCAGCCTGCAATCACAAGAGGGTGAATTGCAACAGTTGCAGCATGCATTGCTCTGCACATTAACAGTAATAATGTATCAGGGTCAGCTATGGTCAGCTAAATGGCATACATAAGCATCAGTTCTGATTTACATAATCAAATAACGGGTTGCAGTCAATTTATACCACACAGAAAAAGCTTGAGTTTGAAAATTTCCCAAGCATAATAATCTACTGAGTATAGCAACTAAGTTTTTGACAGAGGATCACAAAACTAGACCTACACTTAGCTAATTATGCCCGTGTACATAAAAACCATGTAAAGGGAGGGACATACGCATAACCAAGAGTGGCTCTACTGATTAATCCAAGAAGCAAGGAACCTTGAAACAACATGCTAGGAACTTGCACCAAATCTCCTGCTGCATCTGGATTTGATGAGAGCAGGAGACCAACAGTAAACATTGAAAAGGATAACACAGCACCAGCAAAGGGGCCTGCAAGTGATATGTCGACTTTTGTACTTCTATCAGGAAGTAGGGATTTGAACTACAATAAATAACCATGGATTAACACTTGGATATATACCAAAATATAAGAAATATAAGAAATGAATTTCAGTCTTAAGTTATATACGATAACATTTCTTATATTCAATAACAATAAATAGATAGTTAGAAGACACTGCAATGGCTCTAATTGGAAACTGAATGAACACTTTGCATCTACATGCATACAGTGCTTCATGCATAACATCTTGCAGATCTCTACAAAATATTGGGCAAACAAACCCCCTAACACAGAAGAATGGGACTGCTAAAGCTTCAGAAAGTAGTTGCAAATTCGATGTAAAAGTGACTGGCACGAAAAAGTTCATAACCTTACCTGAGTAATAGCACCAAAGCTACCAAGAGTAATGTTTGGGATGAAGAAAGGAATGCTTAATTTCACTTGTTTAGGGAAAGCTGCCAGAAAATGTCCAACCTCCTGCACACAGCGATATCCATCAGGAGGAAAATACACAAAGATTCCAGAAGCTGAAACGGGTAATAGTTAGAAAACTGAGATATTGAGCAAAGTGAAAAGTAAACATATAACATATGGAGTAATACTGAGCCATTTGGCATAAAAAGGTATGCATGTATGTATGTATGAATTGACCTATGAGGCTGTGGCAAAGGGCACGTAGTTCTACTTGTACAGCATTTGAGATTAACAACCACTTGCACCAAAGTGGATGTTCTGAATCCCCAAACAATTGAAATTTTTAACTACTTTTGATGCATTGCCAACAATCAGTCAGCCAACATGCTTACAATAATTCTTGACTGACTGACATATCCTTATAACATATGCATAACAGCATTAAAGATAATAAGAACCTTAGTTAATAACTTATAACTAGGTTAGTTAATGAGATGGAGTATAAGACTCAGGTCATCAGTATAATATCACAACTAATATCAATTATTAGTTATTACCACCCCAAGAAAGTTCAACATGACTTGTTTGTAGTTTATTACTATAGGCTTCATCTTAACTGCAAACAAACCTGCACAAATTATTTGCAACAACAAAATGTTTACTTGCAGAAGTCAACAGAGAAAAGTCAGAGATTTAGTTAAATCATTCAGAACCCCCATTTCTAGGATGAATAAAGTATGCATAATAACATGAAAACATCAGCCTATGATCCGTAGCAATTATGTAAACAAATGGCAATAAAAAAAATTTAATATGAATGCTTACATGAAAAAGAAGAACACCCAAGACACCATATGCTAAAGGTAATGCTGACTCAACAAATGGAAATAGTAGCTGCATATCAGGGGCTTCAACCGCATTGGGATCTGTCAAGTATTTCACAACTTCTGGGGGAAGTCTGTTTATCTGATTAATCAAAAGCACAATATTAACAAAAGATATGCAAGTGACAGAAGAAAATAGCATGACATTGATGGAATTAATTAACATTCAGAAATAACTCAGGTCTCAGGAACAGAATGTTCACAAACGTTGACCACAAAACACATAATGGTCAAATGGTATCAATAACCAGCCTACCTGAGATGCAATTCCCAGCTCCACTGAGGAGCCAATAGTTAGAAGAAACAACAACAATGCAATGACATATTGCCAAAGTGTTGTCGGCCCTGGCTCAGAAACCTCCTTCCGCAGCAAACCAAAGCTAACACGTGGCCCACCACGAGGATCAGGACTGTCTGCATCGGGCTCCTCCACCATAAAAAGGTTGTACTTATCTCCTGTGACCTCTACGAGCAGATTTTGGAGTTTGGAAAAGATATCCTCTCTCTTTCCCCTTAAGTTTCCGATGAAAAGAATGCCTTCTCCCAAGTCTCCAAAAGGCTCCTCTTTCGTCACCCAAAAGGTTGAATAACCAAAAAGCTTATCCTTTATCAGCTTTACATCAGCTGGATCTACCTTTTCAGGTCCAAGGAGTTCCATAAGTTTGAAAGAATCAACTTGGAAATTGCTGTACGTAGGTCCAAGCGACGTCAAAGATGACTGAAGAATTAAAATGTTGGAAACATCAGAATCAGGAAATATAACATAAAATCCACATACATAAGCAGAACACACCTATCAGTGGATTTTCAGCATGTATACATGCATCATGATACCTTACAGATAAGAAAGTATACCAAGAAGTACGAAGAAATAGTGATACGCATTGACAAATATTAGCTCGACTCCAACATGGTAAAAAAGGGAAGCTATATTATTTCAAACTCATGATGATATTTATAAATTTATAAACATAAACAAGACTTGTGCTCCAAAATGCATTTTCTTGCAACATATATCTTGAAGAATCCAGCAGCTGATGCTCATGGCCAAGGAAACTATGGATAGAGTTGAATCAGACATCATCCAAATAACTTCCACCCACTTGCATAATTGGGAATGGATGGAGAAAACTAGAATTTATGTAGCAAAAATCAACTCCTTCTCAAGCCAACTTCAGGAGGCAATAAACAAACCAACCATCAAGTGTTGCCATATTAGGAGTGAGTGAAAGGTGTCATCGAGGTTGTGTAATTGTGAATCTGTGAGGCACTTTGACAGCATCTCATAGTTACTACAAATCCCATACAGGGATCGACGGGTATTGGTATACAATTCACTACAGTTTGCGATTAAATTACAAGCATTTCTGCCGAGAGAGAATTTGGTATGCAAGAAATGGGAAATTCAGTGCATGTAAAAGAGAAAACCAAGTAAGTAGTAACTATGTGACAGCTGCTCCATCATTTGCACTACAACCATGCTACAAATCAGCAGCCAAATCAGCCATTCATATAAAAAAAAATACGCGTTAAAATACAAATAGAAAATTAGTTAAATAACATGTATCTGTATGATTGATTTGGTAGCTGATTTTTATTGTGTACATGGCATTTTTGTTTGCCCTATCATTTCTTGTTACAGTTGGGTTAAATGGAGACACTAATTGGAGTTAGTTAAGTTAGTTATAGGTTAGTTAATATACTTATATAATTTAACAATTCAGTTAGCCGTTATTGCGCCATATAATCCAAATATACACAATGTTACTTAAACTGCTAAACATGTACCTATAGTCTGA
>NC_029790.2:107979932-107980658 GCF_000816755.2 Arachis ipaensis | reverse complement strand
GGGAGGAGCTGATTTTTCTGAATTGAATGCATCGTCGCGTCTCTCTTGCGTCGTGGTGGTGGTTGCGTTGGAAGAATCACTCGGAGGTCGTTCAGCTTCGCCTTCGACGACGTCGTTTCTGTTATCATCGTTGTTGTTGGCAGTGGCAGAACACCGAAACGCAGGGAAATTGGAAGGGTGAGGTAGTGTGTGAGTGAAGGTGGGGAAGCACGTGGACCTCAATCGTTTGAGCGCGTGGTAGTGAATGGTCTCCCTGAAGGCGCGCCGAACCGGGTTGGACCGGAACTCCGACTTCAGAGGGATGAAACCACAACTCGTCAGAGTTCCCATTCGGACCACACAAAATGGCAATAGTAAAGAAGAGGGGGGCTGTTTAACGACAGTGTATGAGAGTTCGTTGCGTTTTAGTGGTACGACATTTGAACGTGGAAGAGTGAGTAGGACTTGGGAGGAAGAGGAGGAAGGGGAGAATGGAAATTGTTGTTGCCGTAACAGGCTTTTTGGATGTGGTTGCCGGCTTTGGATAAAAATTACTAATAAAATATCTCGTGTTTTTATTTTGTCTTTCGTTCGTGATAAATATAAGCAAAAATAAAATATCTTATGCTTATAAATTATAATGCTCTCTTCCTTTTCAAGTCAAATTTAACAGCAATAATGTTAAAAAGGCATAATTTATTATTTTTCATTATTAATTAATTATTAATATTTAAAAATATACAATAA
>NC_029790.2:107965211-107979753 GCF_000816755.2 Arachis ipaensis | reverse complement strand
TAAATATAAAAATATAAAAAATTACAAAATAAAGTTAATTAACATTAGCTAAAAATTTAGAAATGTATACATCACGGATAACCCAATTACTCAATTAAAACCAACCTCAACTAAATTAATTGGTTCAAGTACCAATCGATTAATCTTAATTAATTTGGATATCAAATTCGTAATTAAAAAAAAATCAATCCGATTATATAATATATTAAAAATATATAATATATACATTATTTATATCATATCTTTTTTTTTTAATTTCAAATTACAAATCAGAAGCACCGGTTTTCTGGAGAAGGAAAATTGATAATCTGATTTAAGAATAGCTAAATTCATGTTTTGGGGTTCACAAATTGGAGCCTTCAAATTGTGACAAATGTTTTTTATGTGAATCAAATTGATGGGTCAGTTTTAAGAAATTAAAAAAAAACATAAAATTTTAAAACCCAAATCAATGGGTTAGTTTGTGAATTCAAAAAAAAATTCAAATTTAAGGATCAGGTTCGTTAATATATATATATATATACCTCAAGGACTATCTGCGGAAACTTCATCTTCTTCAACTTATTTTCTTCTTCATTCTTTACAGTTTTTATTTTGTTCTTTTTTCACTTTTTACAATATAAACTATCGTTGAAATATTGTTTTTAAAAAAATGGAGGATAGGATTATATTAAAATTACACTATCATGGTCAAATTTTGTTACAAATATTTGAGGGTGTAAGATTTATATGTGAGAATCTATGTGATCATATTATTTCTTTTACATTGTTATTTGAAAAACTAAAATATGTTATTTATAATAGGGTAGATTCACATATATCAAAGACCGTATTGAACATTTTGTATCGATATTCTGTATCAGTGTTTAATAGATTCGTTCGTTTCCAAACGAAGTATGTCATTGATGAAGTGAGCATACAAGAGATATTTTCAATCTATTATCAAACTCAATTACAAGTATGTTTATCGAGCTGTACATTGAGTTCCAACAATCCGAAATCGATTGAAATATCGAATGGAGAGATTGCAATAGTGACAGCGAGGATGAGTTCGAAAGTAACTATGAGGTTGTTGGTCCAAATAAAGACGATGATGAAGTTGATGACACCATAGAGACAGATGTGGCAGAAGTGAAAAATGCACTGGCTAATCAGCATTCGTTCGAAGAGTCATCTTTTATACGTATATTAGACTTGGAAGATATGCATGTATGTAGTTTAGATAATTATATAATAGCTTTAATTTATAATATAAACAATTAACTTTGACGTAAAATAGGATGATTATTATTAGGTTTTTTATGCAATTAGTGATATTTAGCTGTATTTGTAGAATAATAATAAATTTGGCATTATTTATTTAGATATCGAGTATAGATAGTATTATTTTGTAGATTGTATGGATTTGTTTATTTGGGCAAGTTACCAAAATAAATTGTTTGTCTTTTAATATTATCAAAATATAATATCTATACATTGAAGACACAAATGCATCTTTCCTATTTCTATAGAAACCGCAGTAGGAGTACGGTGGATTATGATTTGTATGTAAATCGCGATAAGGGTGTAGCGGTTTACGTTGGGTTGTGTGTAAGAAGAAACCGCTACACTCCGCTAACGGTTTCTGATGGAATGCTTAAAAGATATAAACCGCAGTACCCCTGTAGTGATTTATGCTTGCCTATATAAATTTAAAAATTGGATAAATGATTGGGACCTTGTCACTTTAGCATCTGATTGTTGTGTCATGTTTGGAATTTGAATTTGTTAGTTTGGCAGGTGCTTAAGTACGATTTGAGTCTATACTCTGCACATGTTTTTTAGTTTTGACACTACACTAATTAATCTAAACGATGATATGTAAAATTTGTATTCATATAAAATAAAAATCTTTCTCATTTATCTAAAATAGAACTTAAAAAGATATAAAATGAAGAATTATGTGTCGTATGCATATCAATATCATTCCAACTATCATGAGTTAATTAATTTAATATTCATTCTTTTTGGTGTACCATTCTAGATTCATTACAACCTGATGTAAACGAAAATGGTATAAAATAATATAAATTTTCATAAGTAGTATTGTATTAAACTTAGCAAAAAAAACATGATACAGTTTATACAAATAACATCAAAATATATAACGACTTCAACCACTCCTACATGTGTACTTAATGCATCACAATAAGTCATATAATATTAAAAATTTTAACTTCTCATTCTTTTTTCTTATTCCATTGTACCTCTAGAAAATGAAAATCATTCTTGTCAATTTCAAAATACCAATTTAACTTATAGCACTCAAACAAAACTCTACTTACCAAGTTTTGTATCAGTTCCATATCATAAGAATTCAACTTTAATTTAGAAGATTACTTAGATAATAGAAAAAAAATTGGATTCAATGTCAGTATAAATGGAAAAAATTAAGTTCGATGAATCTGAAAACTGTTATGAGTTTTTATGTTGACAATGACCTAGAGGATATATAGGCAAGCATAAAGCACTAGAAGGGCACCGCGATTTATGCCTTTTAAGCATTCGATCAAAAACCGTTAGAAGGGTGTAACAATTTCTTCTCACACGCAATCCAGCATACACTGCTACACCCGTACCACGGTTTATGTCCAAATTATAATCCATCAGGCCCTGTCATGGTTTCTATAGAAATAAAAAAAATGCATTTGTGTCTTCAACGTATAGATATTATATTCTGATAATATTAAAAAGCAAATAATTTATTTTGATAACTTGTCCCTTAATTTACCTATCTCTTACTAATTTGGCTCCAATATTCATTCTCAAACTAAATGGTTACCAGATTAAGTTTAAAAATTAATTAACATGTGGTAAAAAATATTCAAAATCAAATCAAATATCTCAAATGTCACTTTTATTATTATACAGCGTTCATATTTTTTTTTTTACCTTCTATAATTTTTAATTGGACAGGTTAAGAACTAATTTATAGTGAATTTAAACTTTATTTAATGAACTAGTTACATATACAAGTTAAGATTCAAATTTTCAATACTTATTTAAGGGATTGAATAAACCAACTACTTGAAACTTAGCTTTGAATATATACATTATCAAAAATATTATTTGTACACCAAAATCAGCCACTAAAATTAGTCATCAATATATTTGTGTATAAATACGTGTGTGATTTAATTTATTTTCAATATATATTTATATTCTAACATATATTTATACTAGTAGTTAATTTTAGTGAACACATAACATAATCGAATTTGCCTAGTTCGATTTATGTATGCATGGTAAATCTAATTAGTGTGTTTCGAATTATATAAGGACAATATCAGGGCTAAATCGAAACGGCTTGTTTCTAATTACTAGGTATGGCTAAATCGAAACGATTTGATTAGATTTATTAGGACAGGATGCATGCATGCATAAATTGAACCAATGTTTTCATTTACATAGAGAATAGCTATATCTAGTCTGACTCATTCGATTTACATAGAGAGGTGATTGGAGAGATCCATGTAACGTTTTTTCATTTGGGTGAATTGTGTAATATTGAGTTGGGTTTAATTTAATTGTGCGTTTTACCCTATATGCCACATAGAGTTTTACACCTAGGATGTAAAACAAAGGTGGACAGGCGCTACGACCTCTAAAATAAAATATAAATACGTATAATAGTCAAAGAAAGGTAATATACTAGGAGCCTTGAAGATTAGGTGAAACAAATCGCAAAAACTAAAAGCAACGCAACTCTGATAAATAACGTAACTTGCGTAAGAAGAGACTACGGTTCTTAAACATATTATATGAACAGTAAGAGTAGAGGATCAAGATACAAAATATCAAGCTCCGAACTCAGTCTGCAAAGCTAAAGGGTGGCCAGAGAATAGTTACATACATATATATATATAATCCATAACTCAAAATATATAAAAGCAACCTTAATTCTCCATAAACCTCTATGAGGTGTAAAAGTGAAACATATATACATAAGGAGACTCTATACATATATATAACAAAACAAAACAAAAGTATAATCCGAAAAATCCCACTTCATTGCGGAGGACTCCAGACGCCTAGCGAGGTGCCTCTCGACTTGTATCTGAAAAACAACAATATTGTATGGAATGAGAACCGGGGGTTCTCAGCATGGTAAAGGTACCACGCACATAAGATATAAGGTCCTGGAAATGCCAGAGGCAATCCTAGAACATCGACACTCAGATTATAAAACTTAAAGATTAAAATTGAAACCATAAATAAGGGTGAAATTTTGTCGCCGCTTGCTCCGAGTTGAGAACTATAACACCGCTTGGGTAAGAGGCAGTGGTGAGGTTGTCCCCTCCTCCGGGTACGCGGGTAAGATGCAAAGGTTGAGGCGTTGTCCCACTTGCTCCGTGTTTGGTGTTCTGTCCACAGTTAGCTACCAGGACATGTCGGGCTAGCTAAGTAACCGACAGTTGATATCAATAGCCATAAGACAGGCATGCATCATATGCATATTGTTTGAATTACTTGTTTATGCTCTAATTGGGTATGCCTATGTGACATTCATATGCTTACTTGTATACGTGCTACTTGCATTACTTGTATCCTAATTGTGTTTGTTATTGTCTGCTTGTTTGTCTGTGTGATTCTACTGGTGTTGAAGGTTTTGAAGAAAAGAGGATGATGGAGAGTTAGGTTAAAATATCTGGTTAAATTTAGGAATCCTTAGAAAACCACCCGTATTTATGGTTTCAGTTTTAATCCTTAAGTTTTATAATCTGAGTGTCAGTGTTCTAGGATTGCCTCTGGCATTCTCAGGACCTTATATCTTATGTACGTGGCACATTTACCATGCTGAGAACCCCCGGTTCTCATTCCATACAATATTGTTGTTTTTCAGATACAGGTCGAGAGGCATCTCATTAGGCGTCTGGAGTCTTCCGCAATGAAGTGGACTTTTTCGGATTATACTTTTGTTCTATTTTGTTATATATATGTATAGATTCTCCCTATGTATATATGTTTCACTTTTACACCTTATAGAGGTTTATGGAGAATTAGGGTTGCTTTTATGTATTTTAAGTTATGGATTATATATATATGTATGTAACTATTCTCTGGCCAGCCTTTAGCTTCGCATGCTGAGTTCGGAGCTTGATATTTTGTATCTTGATCCTTTACTCTTAGTGTTCATATAATATGTTTAAGAACCGTAGTTTCTTCTTACGCAAATTACGTTATTTATCAGAGTTGCGTTGCTTTTAGTTTTTGCGATTTGTTTCACCTAATCTTCAAGACTCCTAGTATATTACCTTCCTTTAACTATTATACGTATTTATATTTTATTTTAGAGGTCGTAGCGTCTGTCCACCTTTGTTTTACATCCTAGGTGTAAAGCTTCGTGTAGTATGGTGTTACACTATATATTATGTATTTTATACTAAGTATTTAAAATTTAAAATCTAAGTATATATTTATATAAATTTAAAATATAAATTTATTTATGTATATGTACACTTCTAAGTTCATATAATGGTGTTATTGTAACAGAGTCTCCTTTGTGGCTGATAGTGAATTGTCGTAGGGATGGAATTTAGTTTTCGAAAAGCTGTGATTGCGATAGTCAAAGATTATGCTATCCGTAGAGACGTAAACTACCAGGTATATGAATCAGAATCACAAACATTCTATGCCAAATATATACCGTATGGCATGGTTGGCTAATTAGAATTAACATAATCCAAAAAAAAGTATTATCGAGAGATAAAAAGATATAATATTAATTATACTTGCACAAAATTCAATATTTCTAATAAATAATAATATCTAATTAATTGAAGACTAACAAAATTTTTACACATTCTCAATGTCACTTATTTATTTCTTGTCATATTTCTATCAAACTTTAAAAATAATTTTATTTATAAATTTTATTTTAATATAAATATAAATATTATCATTATATAAATTTTATATTACCATTTTTCACTGTTCCTCCTAATTTTTTTTTAAGTTCCGTCGCTATTAGTAGGGTTGCCAATCCAATCCGTAGCGGATAGAGTAGATTGTGTGAAGGGTTCTCGTACGGGTCGAATAGAGTACGGATTGAGTCTCAATTCTACCCGATCAACCTGCATCTTATATATATAGTGAATGTTGAATTAAGAACTTCTCAAGATCCTTAGCCACTTAGAGAAGATTATTAATTGATAATTTAATACATTTTTTTTACATAAAAGTCTGTTCTATTTTAAATTATCATAAAGTTATATAATAATGTTACATCTTTTTTGTAATCTGTGGATAGGATCGAGTAGCCGCGAATTAAGAACGGGTAGAGTTAGGCTTGGGATATTCTCAACCCGCAAATATAATAGAGTAGAGTTAAATTTATATAAAAATTTTAACCCGTAAGTAGAATCAGAATTGAATCCAAATTCTTTCCTACTATCTTATCCAAATTTTTAGACAAATTTAAGTAACAATAATGAATAAAAACAATAAAAAAATCAACTAAAATAATTTTAACTTGTCATATTTATTATTTATTAATTATATCGATAATTAATAAAAATTAAATAAATTTTTTTTATCTTCTTAATATTTATTTAGATAAAATTTATTTGTTTTCGTTTGATAGGAAATTGGTTATTGACTTATTGGTATAGATAATAGGCGTTCCAAACAGCTTCCAAATATTTATATTTAGTTTAGTTTATATTTATATAAAAATAGAAAAAAAATCGTAAGAGTAATTATCTAAATTAGTCTCCAATAATTTTAAAAGTGGACATTTTAGTTCCCAAAAAAAATTAATACACAGATCAATCCTCAAAGTTTTACTGGCAGATAAATCAGTCTTAGTTCATTTTCTGGCAGAGTAATTATCTAAATCAGTCCCTAAGGATTTTAAAAGCGGACATTTTAGTCCCCAAAGAAAATTAATATACATATTAATCTCCAACATTTTTTTCCGTTAGACATAACAGTTCTCCATCAAAAAAAATAAAATAAAATAATAATTATTATTAATTACACAATAATACTGTACCATAATTTTTTGTATTTTTTGGACAAAAATAATAATAAATTTACTCATTAGATTCTTATGTACAGAAATTATTTTTCATATGAAATATCCAATGGTGTATTTGCTCAATATTGGAGAAGGAGGTGTTTTACTGCATTGTGGATGTTAGTTTAACAAGTAGGGGGCATGGTGACAGAGCCAATTGGAAGCGTGGCAATTTCCGAGCAACACGCAGGGGCGTGGTGAGGTGGCAGGCAGGAACGGGTGGCAACACGCAGGGGCGTGTTGCCTCTGAATCCTGGCAGCGGTGCAGGCTTTTGCTTGATTCCAAAGATGCAGCAGCAACACAGGGGCGTGTTACAGGTGTTCTAAATGCAGGGGATAGCCCCTCAGGTAACAAGCGAATCCCATTTTCAAGCTCTATAAATTGAGCTTCCTGATTCTTGGTGGAGCATCTAAAGTATGTGTTGTGTGTGATATTGAGAAAGAAGAAGATAATAGGTTGAGAGGCGTAAAATAAGAAGCTGACCGTGTTGTGAAGTGTGTGTTATATACTGAGAGTTAGGATTTTATTTAGGTGTGTTTAAAAAAAAATTATTAGTTTGTAGTGATTAAAAAAATAGTACGTAATTATACGACATCCGAAGAACATATCATCAATTATTTGGATCATCCAATTTATGTAAGTTGATAATTTTGTTATTTTATGTATTTAATTAAAAATTTTATTTATATTTATTTATTTGAATATAAATATTAAATGTATTTATTTATAATATTTAAATAAAAAAATATTTTTTTATTTATGATTAGGAATAACAATATGTTATATTTATGTAAATTATTATTATAAATATTTATTTTTATTAATTTAAACTAATATTTAAATTAATATTTAGCGTCATTATTCACCTTACTTGTTTCTAACGATAAGAGTGTATTAATATGCTGGTGAGGTGTCGTCGTTCACATGCGCAAAACTAAGTTAATAATGATGCTTTGAAATCTAAATTAAAATATTTTCTTTTAATACAAACATGTTTTTTAAAGTAGGACATCTTTTGATTATATTAAGGTTTAATTACTCTGTTGGTCCCTATAGTTTCGCGAAATTTTCAATTAGGTCCCTATACTTTTTTTCCTTTTAATTGGGTCCCTATACATTTTTTTTTTCAATTTAGTCCCTCTTAACGTTAAACGTTAAAAAAATGTTAGTAAATTGTGAAATTACTTGTATACCCTTAGGGACCAAATTGAAAAGAAAAAAAAAGGACCTAATTAAAAATCCGGTAAAACTATAAATATTCAATGAAAGATATTTCTATAATCCTTATTCATTGATTCTACAACATGAAAGGTATTCCTATAATTTCTTTTATTTTGTCACTATCATTCTTTTGTTTATTTATATATAAATTGTATCAAAAATATCTTTTTTATTTTTAAAATACCTTATCTTAAGAACATAAAAAAAAAGAATGGATAAAATAAAATAGAAATAATAATAATAAATATATATAAAATTTAGTTCCATCCTTTAATTATTCATTATGATAATGTAATATTACATTTGGCTCAATATAAAAGAAAGGGAATGCAGCTCCAGCCTCCAAGGCCATCTCTAGCCAAGTACGGTATAGGCTTGACAATTATATGATCTAGCTCTGACATCAACATATTTTTTAGTACTAGAACATGAAAATTCAACCGAGTCTAGCATATAATAAAAGCCTTAGTTCAAACAGAATTCATATTTAGATATTATTCGACCAGTTAGCAGCACTTCCAACCCTTGACATGCTAGTTGATTCCTTCTTAGCCTCATCCACTTTGAAAGTTGCACCACACACCTGACCAGAACTGTCAACTCTTGGGATAGACTTCAACTCATTAAGTGGATGCTCAAAATTGCTCAAACCTCCGGATGTTGTAAAGAAGAATCCTAAACAAGCAGCAATACAAGTTATTTTTTGCCGCATAATGTATAATTTGGAATAATAAGAGAACCTTGAAATGGGAAAGATATTGCAAAGTAAACCAACAAAAACAAAGGTGGGTGAGGAAAAAGAAAATATCTATGTACCTACATTTTCCATTCCTGGGTTACCAACTCTTAATTCCTTTCTTTCCTGAGTAAAGATATTGATATAACATTCTAGAATTCCTAAACATCCTTCTAAATGCTAAATGAAATAAGAAGTATATAATTTCAATGTTCTAAAAACTTTAAAAGCCAATACGTTCTTCTATCATTTAGTTAAGATGCTTAAAAGGAACCATTAGGAGGATAAATAATTTCTCTTCTTCCCCTTAATTCACTTTTCGCGAGCATATCTTTAAAACGTGAATTCTCACAGAAAATACTCAGCACAGCAGGCAAAAAACAGTCACCAATTTTTCACATAAAATCATTTTAATATTACCTTTAAAAAATGGTGCAAAAGATGTCTCACAGCTCTTAGTTACAACTTACAACCTCTTTCTCATTTGCAAGAACAAGATTTCCATCAGCATCAGCTCCCCAAAAGAAGGGAACACACCCATCAGCATCCTGAGAAAGAGCAGGAAGATGCATTGTACCCTAGGGTATAGTCATATAGAAGCAAATTACCGGCAAATAAATATGAGAGCAAAATAAATAGACCAAGGATTACTCACTGCAGCAATAAACGCGGTTTTAGAACCACTGTCAAACGGAATAAACGCAAATTTGTCTTGGAAATCTCTCACGACTTGAGCAGCAGGATAGGAACCACGATCTCTGAGAGTCCTGTATGCCTCTATGACAATGATCAATTAAACTCATAATCAATTAATTATAGATAAAATACATAATCAGAACTCATAATCAATTCAACTCTCTCAAAGGCATTTAATCAAACACCTTATCTCCAATCTCACCTCTTTCCTTATTTCTAACATAATCAATTAATTACAGATAAAAATTACAGAGTCCTAATAAAGCAGCATCATCCCAGCAATAACAAACAACAATCAACAATCAACAATAAACAAAATTCATCATTAGCAAAAAATTAATTTATATGTCAATTCACCAATTAACAAAATTTCTGTACATAAATATTCATATTGTAAATCCTAAATTACTATATCAAAACAATTCAGAAATCAATTCAAAAATTAGGTACTCAACCAATGTCATATTTTTTGAAAATTAAAATTAGCATGAACATGTACATCAAGTTTTAAAAGCTGAAAAAAAAATTAAATGTTATATGTTACCTGTTTTGTGATAGATCGAGTACAGGGAGATCGAGGAGAGGTGCGGTGCAGGGACGAGAGGCCAGACGGGAAGTCAGGCACGGCGAGGCTCGATGCGGTGTGGTGCAGCGACGTTAGGCGAGGCAAAGCATCGGGAGGGACGGTGACGGCTTAGATGGAAAAATAGCGCAGAAGACCTCCGAATAGAATAACGCAGAACAAACCAACGTAGAGAGAAGGAGGTGACGGACGGACGACCACCAAGCGTTTGCTGCAGACGACGCCACAGATGGATGAAGACGATGGACCGACACAGGAGATGATAGTGAATGCGATCTCTACAGAGCAACTGAGGGCAAGCTAGGTTTTTTATTCTAAGTGTGGGAGGGTTATTTTGGTATTTTAGAAAATAAGTGTGAAAGAGAATTAGAGATTTAGGAAAAAGTTAGAGAATCTTTAATTTAGGAACGGAATATTCCATTAAATCTAACTGTTTGGTCACGGTAGGGACTTAATTGAAAAAAAAAATTAGTGTAGGGACCCAATTAAAAGATAACTATTATTGTTAATAATTTAATATTATATTACTATATATATACTACTTACATATATTTATATTCTCATAATTTTTTCAATTTTTTTTAATTTTCTCTCAAAGTTTTAAAACTAAAGTTCTGCTGATTTTTTTTTTGTCCAAAAAATGATCTAAACTAATTCAATTCTTTTCAATTACTTATACAATTTTTTTAAAATCCAAATACCCAACAATCTCAACCGTCAAACACTTAAATTTCAAATCAAAACTTCATACTACCAAATACATTTCAAAGTTTAAATCCACAAAATTTTCCTAATTCAAATTTTTAAATTTCTTACAATGATTAATTTCCTGTGTTTCAACCACAACATCATCCATTTTTAACCCTTCTATCGGAGGTAAAATTCACACAATTCTAAATGACAGTGCTCCGGAAGTAAATTACACTATCAATAATAATAATAATAATAATAATTATAATATGGGATACTATTTAGCATATGGTATTTATTTTAAATAGACCATATTTGTCAAATCAATATCAAAATTATAAGGAAAAACGTGAGTTATTTGCACAATACAAAAAAAATAAAGAAAAGACGTGGAATGAATATTCGGAGTGTTGTAAACACGCTTTGTAATTATATATGGTCCAGTGCACTTTTGGAAAAAGAAGCTTGCAAATACAATGAGAGCTTGTATTATATTACATAATATGATTGTTGAAGATGAAAGAGACAAAACACAAAAATTTTTGCTCAAAGCTAGCCTAGAGTATGACTATGTCGAAAATGGCTTATCATAATCTTAGCTAGGAAAGGAAGATTTTGCATCATATCATCAATTTCTCCAAAAAAATGCCCAACTTCAACATAGGCAGCAGCATCGACAATTGAAAGAGGACTTAATTGAACACATATCGCAATTTCACAATACTTGTCAACTATAAAGTTTAACTATTTTTTCTTCATATTAAGTAACTTTACAAATTAGTTTAATGTCAAATGATATATTGTGTGTTACTATCATTTATGAAGTTATTAATTTTTTTTAATATTGATATTTTTTTAATAGTGAATTATTTTGTATTCATAAATTTTAATAATTTTGATATGACCGTTATAGTTATAACTCGGCGTAAAAGCTTTAAAGATCGGCTGACCATAACTGATGTCCAACCAGATATTAAAATGTCGGATATACAATTATTCTCCATTTCAAATACCATTACTCAGAGACACAACGATAATCTTCATTTCTCGGATATAAAGGAATGGTTGGGAGATTATTTTTTTCACATTACATTTTGGCAAATCTTCTTACTCGTTTACTTACTTAAGCGTTGGAGTGCCTTTTGCAGGTATCCACCCCCTTTGTTCGCTAATCACCGACGTATACCTCACCCTGACGAGGAAGTTACAAGCATTCATCAGTAGACGAGTTATACATTGGTAAACTCTGCAAGAACAATTGGCACCCACCGTGGACCTCGAAATAAAAGCCCTTCTTTCTATAGGCCCCAAAATTCCCTTCCCTGATCTTCTGATCATCATTGCTTTTTTTGTCCTTAATAAATGAAAGTCATGATGGGAGAGGCTAAGTCAACCTTCCCCCTAAGAGATGGCGGATCAACCTCTTCCCTCACCATCCGAGCTACTTCGAATGGTAACCGAGCTACAACAGGCCAATCAGCGCATGGCGGAAAAGAATCACCGAATGGCAAACCAAATAGCCGAGCTAACCAATGCTCAGATTGAACATAACGATGGTCACAACGAGCGACCAGAGGATGAGGAGGAAAATTCTGATCCAACTCATGTTTCTGAAACTCAAGGACCAGAAGGAGACGTGTACAACGATGACAGGGATGAATTAGACAACGCTGTAGGCCCCTTCACGGCCGATGTTATGGAATTTTAAATTACCTAGAAACTTCACTTGACCATTCACACTAACTCCTTATGATGGTATGGGAGACCCAAAAAAGAACATCAAAAAATTCAATCTATGATGATCGTTAACGGTGTCTCTGATCCTATTTTATGTCGTTATTTTCCTACTTTTTTAGATGATCCTGCACTTGATTGATTTTTTCTTTGCCTAGAGATTCCATTTCACGCTTTCAAGAGCTCGCTAAATAATTCAAGGATTAGTTCGCTGCATCTTCAATCTATCTCCATGACTCTGACTATTTAAACATTATTAAGCAAGGGCATCACAAAAGTTTAAAGGACTACATTACTCGCTTCACCAAAGTCGCAATGACCATTCCAGACCTCCACCCTGAGGTGCACCTGCACACATAAAAAGTGGAATCCGTCCTAGAAAATTCCAAGAAACCATCATAGTTGCCAAACCAAAAACCTTGGCCGAGTTCTGAGAAAAAGCTAAAGGTCAAATGGAAATCGAGGAATTGAGACAAGCTCGGAAATCTGAGAAAAATCTAAACAATAAGGAAGATGACAAAGGTCGAGACAAGAGGCCTTCCCGATTATTACCACATTACAATTCTTATACCCAATTCAATACTAAATGGGAAGACATCGTCAAGGAAATACTTAACTCAAAATTAATTAAACCTCATCGGAAGGCTGGAACCTACTAAGATACAAAGAATGTAGATAAAACCAAGTATTGTGCTTTCCACCAGAAACACAGACACACCACCATGAGTGTGTCATAGACAAAGACTTGCTCGAGCACTTAGCTCGGCAGGGGCATTTGGACAAATATATCAGAGGCTACATTCAGAAGCACAACTCCCATCCGACTGACTTATCTTCTGCAGGTCAATCTTCTCGGGACAAAGACACAAACAACTCAACCAAACCAACCCCGTGGAGTGATCAATTGCATATCCGGAGGTTTCGCTGGTAGAGGAGCATCAAGCTCTGCTCGCAAGCGCACATACCGAGCTATGCTCGCGGTAGAAAGCACAACCAGTACTCAACAAACAGTGCCAACCATACCTGAAATGACTTTCCAGCCATCCGATCTTAATTCCACCGAGATAAATTTAGAAGACCTAGTTGTTATCTCCAATCAACTAGGAGCTCTAATAGTTCGGAAGGTGCTGCTAGACCTAGGGAGCAGTGCCAATGTCCTGTTCTATTGCACTTTTCAGAAGATGAAGATGAGTGACAACATACTCTAACCATTAACTAGAGACCTCGTCAGATTCTTAGGTGAACGGGTACCCGTGTTAGGCTCAGTGTGGTTATAAACCACACTCGGTGAGAATCCTCTATCTAAAACTTTAGATGTTCAATACCTTGTGGTTGATTGTTTCAATCCATATAATTTAATACTTGGCCAACCTTTCATGAATAAGTTTGGTGCAATTATTGTATCTACAATTCATCTCTGTGTGAAGTTTCATGTGCAGGATAATCTTGTTGCCATATTTCATAGTGACCATCATGAAGCTCGGCATTGTTATAACATCAGTCTCAAACTGCCAAACAGAACTATAGGCACACAAGTAAATGCAATCAATAAATCCATCGACCTGCTTGCACTAGCTGAATTGGACACCCGCGTCGAGTTTCAAGACCGATCTATACCGAATGAAGAACTAGAAAAGGTTAACTTAATTAATGATCCAAAAAAGTTCACTTTTGTAGGATCAACAATACATGGCTCCGAAAGGGAAAAGCTCTTCGAATTCCTTCAACAACATGGCGACCTTTTCGCTTGGACATCAGCAGACATGTCAGGAATCGATCTATCAATAATATCCCATAAACTGGCAATAAACCCGGTAGTCCAAC
>NC_029790.2:107955298-107964460 GCF_000816755.2 Arachis ipaensis | reverse complement strand
CTATAGCTAAAAAAAAAAAAACGCAACCTTGGAATGGAAAATAAGCAAGCATCCATGGAAGAAACCAAGAAGCTCATTCATGCAAACTTCATCCGAGAACTCATATTCATAACATGGTTAGCCAATGTTGTCATGGTAAATAAACATAACGGTAATTGGCGCATGTGCGTCGACTTCACCGATTTAAATAAAGCATGCCTTAAAGATGCATACCCTTTACTTTCTATTGATGCTTTAGTTGATAACTCTTCCGGTTTTGGAACTTTAAGTTTCATGGATGCATACTCTGGTTACAAGCAGATCTTCATGCACCCATAAGACCAAGACAAAACTGCTTTTATAATAGAATATAGTAATTATTGTTATAAGGTTATAACTTTTGGCCTTAAGATTGCAGGGGCTACATAACAAAGACTTATGGACAAAATATTCGCTAAACAAATCAATCGGAATGTTGAAGTATATGTTGATGACATGATCGCAAAAACAAAAGTCGGCAAGTCTCATGTGGATGACCTTAAGAAGATCTTCGAACAACTCCGAAAGTACAACCTGCGGTTAAATCCTGAAAAATGTTCCTTCGGTGTCTAGGGAGGTAAGTTCCTTAGCTTTATGCTCACCAGCCGAGGTATAGAGGCTAATCCAGAAAAGTGCTGAGCTGTCCTGGAGATGCAAAGCCCGCAAACAGTCAAAGAAATCCAACAACTAACAAGGAGACTCGCTGCTTTATCTAGATTATTACCTTGCTTAGCTTCCAAATCTTTTCATTTCTTTCAATCACCAAGAAAGAAAAACAAATTTAAATGGGACGATGATTGTGAAACTACTTTTTCATATTTGAAAAATATTCTTTTAAAACCCCCTATTTTGCAAAAACCTAAAGTCGGGGAACAGCTTTATCTTTACTTTTCTATAACTAACTGGGCAGTTAGTTCGGTTCTTATTATAGAAAGAGACAAAGTCCAAAAACCTATTTATTTCATGAGCAAATCATTGCAAAATGCCGAACTTCGCTATCCAAAGATAGAAAAGCTCGCACTTGCTTTGGTCTTCTCAGCCAGATGTTTCTGACCTTATTTTCAGAGCCATACTATCAATGTCCGAACTAATCAGCCGCTAAGACAAGTACTCACAAAGCCAGAACGAACTAGCTGGGTGATTAATAAAGTGGTCAATTGAATTATCCGAGTTTGATATCAAATACCAATCCCGAGGATCAGTAAAATCACAATACCTGGCGGACTTCATTGCCGATTTTATTATGCTAATTCCGATGATGTAAACACAGAATGGAAATTATACGTTGATGGCGCTTCTAATCCTTAAGGGTCAGGGGTAGGAATTCTCCTAGAAGACCCAACTGGAATAAATTTGGAGCACTCCCTCCGTTTCTCTTTTAAGGCTAGCAACAATCAAGCCGAATATGAAGCACTTATTGTCGGCTTAAGGTTAGCCATTGAATTAAATATTTCTATAATAAAGGTACACTATGAGTATCTATTAGTCGTTCAACAAGTTAATCAATCTTTTTAAGTAAAAGATCCTCTTTTAACAAAATACTTAGATATTGTCAAACAACTTATAAATTGTTTTTCAAATTTTGAAATTCATCATATCCCTAGGGAACAAAATCACCAAGCTGACATCTTGTCAAAACTAGCTAGTACACAATTACATACTGCTACTCTTTTACAATTCAATTTGATTACACCAAGCATCAATTCAATTAACATTTGTCACATTACTGATAAAGATGACTAGCGATGGCTTTACATCCATTACCCAAAAATCGGAAACATTCCATCTGAAATCACCAATCCAAAAAAATTCAAAAGACAAGCTTCATTCTTTACATTGTTGAATGATAACTTGTACAGGCGAGGTTATACTCGACCTCTTTTAAATTTTCTAAACAGGTCGGAATCCAACCTTGCCCTGGTCGAGGTTCATGAAGGAATATACGGCATACATACAGAAGCACGGAGCCTATCCACCAAAATTCTCCGAGCCGGGTTCTTCCGGCCCAACTTACAGAAGGACTGCCTTCAAAAGGTTAAAGCCTGCACAAATTGTCAGAAACATGCTCCAGTAATACATCTACCAGCCGAGCAACTACATCACTCAGAGGTAAGCTGGCCGTTCTACCAATGAGGAATCGACATTCTCAACCCTTTTCCTATTGCATCGGGACAGATAAAATTTTTGGTTGTGGCAATTGATTATTTTTCTAAATGGATTGAGGCGCAACCACTAGCAAAAATCACATCAAAGAAAATGATTTCCTTTGTTTAGAAATATATAATATGCAGAATTAGTATACCTTTTCATGTTATTACTAACAATGGTCGTCAGTTTGCCGACCATCATTTCACATCTTTTTTGCAAAATCTAAAAATCATACATTTCTCCTCAGTTGAACACCCACAAACAAACAGATTAGCTGAAGCAGCCAACAAGGTCGTCCTACACACCTTGAGAAAGAAATTGGATGATGCAAAAGGGATTTGGGCCGAGCTCATTCCAGAAATACTGTGGGGTTATAACATGACCATACACTTTTCTACTAAAGAGACCCCATTCCGTTTGGTTTACGGGTCTGAAGCAATGATCCCATTAGAGATCTCTCAATCCTCATTAAGGACACAAGAAACCAACCATGACGAAGCTCGACAAACCAAACTTGATTTAATTAAAGAAGCCCAGGACATAGCTTATGTACACTACCGAGCATTGCAACAAAACATAGCCCGGAGGTACAATCAGAAGGTCCATGCTCACTCATTCCAAATCAGCGACTTAGTACTCAGAAGGACCAAGCCGGCCAGGCGACCCCCCTCTCATGGAAAACTCACCACAAAATGAGAGGGCCTGTTCAAAATACTTGAGATCTTTGGAAAAGGAGCTTATAAGCTCAAAATATTAGATGGTACTATGTTACCTAACTCTTGGAATATTTCATCGTTAAAGCAATATTATAGCTAAAAAACAGGGACATGCTTGCACTCTTTTTTCTATTCACAAGATTTTTTCCAAAAGGGTTTTGCTTGGAGAGGTTTTAACGAGGCAAGCCTACCTGCACTTTTGTAGACAAAGGTAATGTAGTCAATCATTATGACATGAAACTGGCAAACTATGTTCAACAATTATTTTTTTATCTCTCTACAAAATACTTTTTCCGACTTATATCTACTTTTTCAAACTATGCCCGTCACGATCACAAGGCTCATCATTCAACTTATATTAATTGTTAACAAGATGATCAAAATCAATCCAAACTATGACTGTTTATAGTCAGCAGATCAGCAAAACACTTATCCAATCGAGATAACTATTCAAATCAAAGTTGCATTTTTCCACATGCGCAATAAACAATCAAACAATTCACCAAAACAAAGGTGAACTAACGAGACATTCTCGTTCTAACAACCCAACCCCTATCAGTAAGGGGACCAAATACGTCAGTAGGCACAATCATGGCTTAACTCATTCCGATCAAATACCTATCTATCAAAAAAAGTCAAAACTCCAGGCATTCCTAGTCTGAACACATCACTTGTTTCAAACAAGCTATACTAACTTGGCTAACGCCAAATACCAAGTCATAAAAATTATCCTCAAAAGGAGACTAAATATTATCATTAGGAGCAGTTTAAAGGATAACAATTACAACTTCAAAATAAAAGCCAATACAAATTGGCAACAGTCAAATGTTTCAAGCCAAAACATAAATAGTTTCTTAAAAATAAATCAGTCTGCCAGGTTGTCATCTCCATCCTCTGCAGCTTCTTCATCATCAACCAATAGTCCGTCACGAACTACTTTGTTCAGACCCATTAACGAGAAATCACCCTCAGGAGCTAATAACTTGGCTTGAGTCACAACATGTTCAAATCCCTCGGCGAATGCATCTAAGATCTCTGTCTCATGACCACTCTCCATATTCTTCAACTTCACCATCACCTCAATCACCTGATTATTCAAATTAGTCATGTCATTCTCCCTTTTCTTCAACAATTCCACATGTTTTTCATGATTATTTTTCTCCAACCTTAGCTCTTCTTCTATATCAGACAACTTTTTTAAATCCAAAATAACAATCTCTTTTAAATCCAACTGCTCCTTCGAACCTACAGTCTCATTGTCCTTTAATAACACTTTTTTGTGCCTTTTTTCTTGAATCCAATCTATACTTGCCAAGCGGAAATCCAAAACCTATAACAAACAAAAAGAATAAAAAATGTATACATATAATCAGTTAAACAGTTTCTGAAACAAAAAAAATAATCTCTCTTACCTGAAGATATTGGTCAACACCAATATCACCAACCTCATCAACCAAGGTAACGTTAGAAGATGCCTGACCCACCTCATCGTCCAAAGCATTGAAAGAAAACCTTTTATCCCACACCGAGGAACCATCCCCCTTCTCAGCGAAGACATGCAGCTTTTCTTGGTTATTCATAAAGCTTGCCAACTCCTTGAGAGGGATATCCTTTTTCTTCTCATCGTCACCCAGATTAATAATGTCAGCCTTCCTCTTCTTAAAAACAGTTTTTTTTTCCTTATGAGGTGGTTGGTTAACCTCACTACCTTCATCCATCTTCTCAGGGTTCAAAGATGACCCTTCAAAATTTTTTATCTTCAGCTGAGCTCTTAAACTCGAAGCCGACACTCCCGGATATTTTCCAGCTACAAAACCAAAACAAAACTAATGTCAATTAAACCGCAAAATAGACAAACTGGCCGAACATATAGTTCAACACACTCTTACCAAGATAATTCACCACTGAAGATCTATCTTCCTCCCATAGAAGCAAGTCAAAAATAGAAATCAGACCACCCTTATCAACCATCTCAATCAGATATCTTATTATACACTAGTTCCAGGGAGTTATAAGCTCGGAACCAAGTATACGTTGTGGTTGGTAGCACCAATACATCAGAAATTTTTCTCCTAAGTTCTCATCTAAGTAAAACGGAAAATCCTCATCCACCGCTTTTACTTTCAAAAACATTTCTTTGAAATCCTTAAAAGTCGACTTATATAATTTGAAAATAGAAAAGCCTGGGGTGCTATTCAAATTCACCCAGACTCCCTTCCAAACTCTTTTAGCTTGGAATAACGAGAAAAAAAGTTATAGACTTGGTTTTATATCCAAAAAGTTCATCAGAACCTCAAAGCATCTCGCAAAAGCCCACCCATTAGAATGAAGCTAAGATGGGGGCACAGTTAAATTGTTTCAAAACGTCACATTCAAACAATGTAACGGGTAATTTCACACGTAGTTCTTCAAGAACACAACTATACATATAAAAAATTTTAAAATCCTTTTTTCTATGAAAAATCTGCTCAATTCTTGTGCATGGTAACAATTCTACCCGAACCCCAGATCTCACTGTCTTGGATACATTTATCTCATCCACACTACTTGTAAAACCCGGTTAATTAATGGTTAATTAACCCATAAGTTAAAATATATTCTAGAAAGTGAGAAATGAGGTTTTTATGGTTTTATGTGGTGGAAAAATTCAAAACAAGAATTTCGACACCAATTTTAAAGAAATCAGCCCACGATTGGGCCAAACAGGCCAAACCGGGCCAACCGGACCCAAGTTGGGCCCATGGCCCAGCCAAGCTTCATTAATTAAATGAAGCTCAGCTCTCTCCCTCCCTCAACAAACACATTCACGCTGAAATTGAGAGGGGAAAGGGGGAGAAAAACACAGACCCTGCTCCAACTTCAATTGATCATATCTTTTGATCCGGAGCTCCGATTGACGCACCATTTGTGGCCACGCGACCGCGGCGTCGAGCTCTAAAAAACCCACACAACTATTCTTGAGGTAATTCACAATATCTTCTTCGAATCCCAGCCCTTAAATTTCGAGTTTATTGGGCAAAAATGTTGAAATTTGTGAGCTCCTTGTGTTATAGGATCAAATTAGCTTGAGGGGAAAGCTTGTTCTTGTTCCCTTGATCCTTGGGCTGGTAAGTACCTCAAACCCTAGTGGAAAATTCTGAGTTTTATGGTTTTGGGGTTGAATTATGGTGTTTTGTTGTGATATTATGGCTTAGGCTTTGTATATATGTATGTTAGAGATTGATTGGTGATTTTGAAAAGCTTTGGGGTGGAGCACCAAGCTTGGAAATCTGATTGGTGGAGTTGGAAACCTTGAAAGTTGAATTTAAGTGTGTTCCGGGTGGAACAGGAATCGGCCAAGGTATGGTTTCGGTTTCCTGTATCTAAGATGTAATGTGGTGTGATAACGTAGGCTAGTGACCCTAGGATAGGGGTTTGGAATGTTGATGTAGTTGTTGGATAATTTGAATTGAGTAAAATATGTATGAATGATGGTTGAATTGATGGTGATTGGTTGCTTTGGTTGTTGAAACATGTAATAATGTATGCAACATGGATTAAAATGTTAGATTGTTGATAGAATTGAGACTCTGGTTGATGAGCATGAATTGATCTATGATATTGATATGTGAGTATACATGTATATATGTGGTGATTGATGAATTATGGATAATTGTTTGGAGGTTGAGATGTGAAATGTTGATTATGATGTGAAACTTGCTAATTTGAAGTTTGGTTAAATATGGTGAAATTGGTGGATTGTTGATTGGAAAAAGGTTTGGAAATGATTGCTGTCAGAATGGATGAGTCTTGGGTTGATTTTTATGGAATTGGCAAATGTATGTTTAAAAATGGGGAGTTTATAAGTTTTGGTAAAATTGGGATTTTGATGAACTTCAATGGATCATATCTTCAGATTTTGTTTTCGAAATTTGATGATTTTTAAATCAATGAAAAGATAATTTCGTAAGCTTTAAAATGGTTTAAATTTGGTTGAAATCTGAATTTTTTGGAAGGAGATATGATCGTTGGAAGTTCGGGCCAAAAATCTGAATTCTGCAACTTCTGTAGAATTTGCAACCTCTGGTTTGTGTGCACACGCACACTCGGCAAGAATTTGGTCCTGTGCACACGCACAGACTTGTGCGTACGCACACGCGGAGACAGGGCTGCTGATGGCAGCGCTAGCATGCCCTGTGCGCACGCGCATCCAACAAAGGATTTCGAGCTGTGCGTACACACAGGCCTGTGCGCACGCACACGTTGGGAATGGCACACTGGTGGCGGCGCTAGCACATGTTGTGCACGTGCCCCCACCCTAAAGGTTTTGCTTTCTGTGCATACGCACAGACCTGTGCGTACGCACACGTCTAAAAATATTTCTGGGCGTGCGCACGCACACCCCTGTGCGTACGCACGCGTCCCAGTTCTTTTCTAAAATTTTGTTTTCAAGTTCTTCACATTCCCAACAAGCTCGTAACCTTCAGGAATGTTATTTCACACTTATAAACCCCCAATTTCATCCCTTAAGTCTTAATTTGATGTTAAATGCCTAGTGATTGAGAGAAGGCTAGGAAAGGGGTAACTTGTGGAGGAAGAAAAATGACATAATGATGAGTATGATGTATAATGATGATGTGAGCAGTTGGGAAGGATAGTGGAGTGTTGAATATGATTTGAGCTGAAAGGGCTAAGTATGGAATTATGATTGGCTGAGATAAATATTAATGTATGGCTATGATTAAATGCCTATATGCTGAACTGAATTGTTGACTATTATGATTGTTTGCACTCCACCTATATGAGATACGAGTTTTCCTAGGTGAAAGTAGTGGCTAGCCACCACGTGCTCTAGGTGGATACTCGATACTCTGCTGACCCTATGTCACAAGTGTGGCCGGACACTGTGAAAGTTCCGGATGAGCTCGCCCCCGTGAATATACACTAGTGAGGGTGTTGGATATAAATTATGATTATGTTTGTGGATAACTCGAGTTGGAGATACGCGACAGAGGGACAGTCCAATGGTTAGCTACCAGGACTTGTCAGGCTGGCTTTATAACCGACAGATGAGACTCATCAGCCACTAGGACAGGCATGCATCATATGCATTATATGTGAATTGTCTGGATTTCCTAATTGATTGCATTATTAATTGCTAATTGCCTAATTGACTTATTTGCTTCCTACTTGTGAATTTTTTTGCTTGATATACTTGAGCTTGCATTTATGTTACTGTTGGCGGTTGGGAGGTTGATGAGCGGATAATTTATACGCTTTTTGGCATTGTTTTTAGGTAGTTTTTAGTATGATTTAGTTAGTTTTTACTATGTTTTTATGCAAAATTCATATTTCTGGACTTTACTATGAGTTTGTGTATTTTTCTGTGATTTCAGGTATTTTCTGGCTGAAATTGAGGGACCTGAGCAAAAATTTGATTCAGAGGCTGAAAAAGGACTGCAGATGCTGTTGGATTCTGACCTCCCTGCACTCGAAATGGATTTTCTGGAGCTACAGAAACCCAAATGGCGCGCTCTCAATTGCGTTGGAAAGTAGACATTCAGGGCTTTCCAGAAATATATAATAGTTTATACTTTGCCCGAGTTTTGATGATGCAAACTGGCGTTCAAACGCCAACTTCCTGCCCTATTCTGAAGTTAAACGCGAGAAATAGGTTACAAACCAGAGTTAAACGCTAGAAACAGGCTGCAACCTGGCGTTTAACTCCAAGAGAAGTCTCTACACGTGTAAAGCTCAATGCTCAGCCTAAGCACACACCAAGTGGGCCCCAGAAGTGGATTTCTGCACTATCTGCACTTAGTTACTTATTTTCTATAACCCTAGCTACTAGTTTAGTATAAAAACAACTTTTAGAGACTTACTATGTACCTCATGACATTTTCACGTTTTACATTGTATCTCTACGGCATGAGTCTCTAAACTCCATGATTGGGGGTGAGGAGCTCTGCTGTGTTTCGATGAATTAATGCAATTACTACTGTTTTCTATTCAATCACGCTTGTTTCTGTTCTAAGATATTCACTCGCACTTCACCCTGATGAATGTGATGATCTGTGACACTCATCATCATTTTCACCTATGAACGTGTGCCTGACAACCACCTCCGTTCTATCTGCACTAGCTTGAGTATGTATCTCTTAGCCTCCTGGTTCATGATCAGAGTCTTCGTGGTATAGGCTAGAATTATTGGCGGCCATTCCTGAGATCCGGAAAGTCTAAACCTTGTCTGTGTTATTCCGAGTAGGATCTGGGATGGGATGACTGTGACGAGCTTCAAACT
>NC_029790.2:107934818-107936559 GCF_000816755.2 Arachis ipaensis | reverse complement strand
TCTACGGCATGAGTCTCTAAACTCCATGATTGGGGGTGAGGAGCTCTGCTGTGTTTCGATGAATTAATGCAATTACTACTGTTTTTCATTCAATCACGCTTGTCTCTATTCTAAGATTTTCACTCGCACTTCACCCTGATGATCTGGATGATCTGTGACACTCATCATCATTTTCACCTATGAACGTGTGCCTGACAACCACCTCCGTTCTATCTGCACTAGCTTGCTCTTAGCCTAGCTTGAGTATGTATCTCTTAGCCTCCTGGTTCATGATCAGAGTCTTCGTGGTATAGGCTAGAATTATTGGCGGCCATTCCTAAGATCCGGAAAGTCTAAACCTTGTCTGTGGTATTTTGAGTAGGATCTGGGAAGGGATGACTGTGACGTGCTTCAAACTCGCGAGTGTTGGGCATAGTGACAGACGCAAAAGAATCAATGGATTCTATTCCAACATGAGTGGGAACCGACAGATGATTAGCCGTGCGGTGACAGCGCATTTGGACCATTTTCACTGAGAGGATGGATGGTAGCCATTGACAACGGTGATCCACCAACATACAACTTGCCATGGAAGGAGACCTACGTGTGTGAAGAAGAAGACAGTAGGAAAGCAGAGATTCAGAAGACAAAGCATCTCCAAAACCTCAATCTGTTCTCCATCATTGCATAACAAGTATCATTTATTTTATGCTATTTACTCTTCATAAATATAATCACTCTTATCATTGATTTCCTGACTAAGAATTACAAAATAACCATAGCTTGCTTCAAGCCGACAATCTCCGTGGGATCGACCCTTACTCACGTAAGGTATTACTTGGACGACCCAGTGCACTTGCTGGTTAGTGGTACGAGTTGTGAAAAGTGTAATTTACAATTCGTGCACCAAGTTTTTGGCGCCGTTGCCGGGGATTGTTCGAGTTTGAACAACTGACGGTTCATCTTGTTGCTTAGATTAGGAACATTTTGTCTTTTGGGTCAGAGTCTTTTATTTTCTTTTCAAAAATTTTCCAAAAATTTATTATTTTTCTTTATTAATCTTTAGAGTTTTCTGTTTGAGTCTACTTGCATGTTTTAAGTTTGGTGTCCTTTGTGTTTTTGTCATAAAAAAAATAAATAAATAAAATAAAATAGTTTTTCTCTGTTTAATCCTTGCATTTGTTGAATGTGTCTATGTTCTTGTGAATAGTTGCTCCTTTGAGTCTTTCTTTCTAAAATCTTTTCAAAAATAATTTTTCTTTGATTAAATCTTGTGTCAAGTTTTAAGTTTGGTGTTTCCCTATTAGTTTTTATTTAAATTTATTTTTTGGTTTTCTAAAATTTTAAGTTTGGTGTTCTTTTTTATGTTCTTGAGTCCTTTGAGTCTTTGAATTTTTGTTCTTCGTGTTCTTGTGAATCTTCAAGGTGTTCTTGAGTCTTGCTTGTGTTTTGATCTTAAAATTTTTATGTTTGGTGTTCCTTGGTGTTTTTCCTCCAAATTTTCGAAAATAAGGAGCATTAGATCTAAAAATTTTAAGTTTTGTGTCATTTTATTGTTTTTCTCTTTCCTCATTAAATTCAAAAAAATATCTTTTCTCTTTATTTTAAGTAATTTTCAAAATTTGCATAAAAATTTAAGATTTTTATTTTAAAATTTCTATTTTACCTTATCTTAGTTTTAAAATTTCAAAATTCAAAATCTTTTTCAAAAATCATATCCAAAGTTTTTCAAATCTTCTTAATTAATTAATTATTTTAGTTT
>NC_029790.2:107917189-107928471 GCF_000816755.2 Arachis ipaensis | reverse complement strand
TTAAAACACTTTAAATTTATAACTCAATTGGCTAGAGCGTTGTGTCTATGTTCTTGTGAATAGTTGCTCCTTTGAGTCTTTCTTTCTAAAATCTTTTCAAAAATAATTTTTCTTTGATTAAATCTTGTGTCAAGTTTTAAGTTTGGTGTTTTCTTGTTAGTTTTTATTTAATTTTCGAAAATTTATTTTTGGTATTTTAAGTTTTTTAAGTTTGGTGTTCTTTTTTTATGTTCTTGAGTCCTTTGAGTCTTTGAATTTTTGTTCTTCGTGTTCTTGTGAATCTTCTTGAGTCTTTGAATTTTTGTTCTTCGTGTTCTTGTGAATCTTCAAGGTGTTCTTGAGTCTTTCTTGCGTTTTGATCTTAAAATTTTTATGTTTGGTGTTTCTTGGTGTTTTTCCTCCAAATTTTCGAAAATAAGGAGCATTAGATCTAAAAATTTTAAGTTTTGTGTCTTTTTATTGTTTTTCTCTTTCTTCATTAAGATTAAAAAAAAATATTTTTTCCTCATTCCACTCATAATTTTCGAAAATTTTGCATTAAATTAGTCATCAATTTTAAAAAAATCAAATCTTTTTAAATTGTTTTTCAATCATATCTTTTCAATCATACCTTTTTTTTTCAAAACTTTCTAACCACTTTCTCTTTCTTCATTTTTTCAAAAATCTCATTCAAAAATTCAAATTTCTATTTTAAAATTTTTATTTTTTTTCCTATTTTAGTTTTAAAATTTCAAAATTCAAAATCTTTTTCAAAAATCATATCTAAAGTTTTTCAAATCTTCTTAATTAAGCAATTAATTTGGTTTTCGAATTTATTTTTCCTTTTTCTTTTACTTTTCGAAATCTATATTTTAATTTCTAATTACTTTACTTTATATTATTTTATATCATTTTCTTTATTTATCCATTTTTTTAATAAAATAAAAACAAAAATATATTTTGTTTGCAATTCATATCAATTCCATTTTATCCATCATGGACCTGAATGGAAATGAACAGTCCAGAAGGACTCTGGGGTCATATGCTAACCCCATTACTGCTGCATATAGGAGTAGCATCGGTATACCTCCCATCAAAGTAAGCAGTTTTGAGCTAAATCCTCAGCTCATTGTCATGGTGCAGCAAAATTGCCAGTATTCTAGTCTTCCACAGGAAAAACCTACTGAGTTTCTGGCGCAGTTCTTGCAAATTACTGATACAATGCGTGACAAAGAGGTAGATCAGGATGTATACAGGCTATTACTGTTTCCATTTGTTGTAAAAGATGAAGCTAAGAGGTGGTTAAATAACCAACCCACAGCAAGCATAAGAACATGGAAACAGTTATCAGACAAATTCCTGAATCAATATTTCTCTTCAAAAAGGATGACACAGCTAAGGCTGGACATCCAAGGCTTTAAACAAGAGGATGAAGAATCCCTTTATAACGCTTGGGAGAGGTACAGAGGGATGCTAAGGAAATGCCCCTCTGAAATATTTTTAGAGTGGGTACAATTAGACATCTTCTACTATGGGCTTACAGAAAAAGGTCAGACATCTCTAGACCACTCAGCTGGTGGATCTATACACATGAGAAAGACTATTGAAGAGGCTCAAGAGCTTATTGATATAGTTGTTAGAAATCATCATCTGTACATAAGTAATGAGTCCTTCATGAAAGAAGAAGCTAAGGCAGTATCAACTGACTTTAGTCCTCAGGAACAAGTTGCTGAACTCAATCAGCAATTATCTTCTATAACAAGGCAGTTAGCAGAATTTAAGGAGATGCTACAAGAAACCAAAATTGCTAACAAGGATATGAAATCACAATTAAATCAGACAAAATAGCAGTTATCAAAACAGATAACAGAGGAGTGCCAAGCAGTTCAATTAAGAAGTGGAAAAATGTTAAATACTCCAACTCAAAGCAGCAAAAAACCAAGAAAAGAACAGCTGACAGAGGATGAGCAACCTGTTACCCAAAATCCTTCTGAGGACAGTAAGAGCCCAGAGAGGAATATGTCTGGCGATCAAACGCCAGAAACAGGTGAAAAACTGGCGTTAAACTCCAATTCCACGTCCAGTTCTGGCATTCAAATGCCAAAAAAGGGTAGGAATTTGGCGTTAAACGCCCAATCCATGTCCAGTTTTGGCGTTCAAATGCCAGTGAGGGATCAGACACCTGCAAGTGCTGATACTAACTCCCTTAAGAAGGCTTCTCAACCTGCCTCTGTTGGAAACAAACCTGCAGCAACTAAGGTTGAAGAATATAAAGCCAAAATACCTTATCCTCAGAAATTCTGCCAAGCGGAACAGGATAAACAATTTGCTCGTTTTGCAGACTATCTCAGGACTCTTGAAATAAAGATTTCATTTGCAGAGGCACTTGAGCAAATACCCTCTTATGCTAAGTTCATGAAAGAGATCTTAAGTCATAAGAAGGATTGGAGAGAAATAGAAAAAAGTTTTTCTCACTGAAGAGTGCAGTGCAGTCATCCTAACAAGCTTACCAGAGAAGCTTAAGGATCCCGGAAGCTTTATGATACCATGCATACTAGAGGGTACTTGTACCAAGACAGCTCTATGCAACCTTGGGGCAAGTATCAATCTAATCCCTGCATCTACTATCAGAAAGCTTGGCTTGGCTGAAGAGGTCAAACCAACCCGGATATCTCTTCAACTTGCTGATGGCACCATTAAATATCCATCAGGCATAATTGAGGACATGATTGTCAAGGTTGGGCCATTTGCCTTTCCTACTGACTTTGTAGTGCTGGAGATGGAAGAGCACAAAAGTGCAACTCTCATTCTAGGAAGACCCTTCCTAGCAACTGGACGAACCCTCATTGATGTCCAAAAAGGGGAGGTGACCTTAAGAGTCAATGAGGACGAGTTCAAGCTGAATGCTGTTGAGGCAATGAAGCATCCAGACACATCAAAAGACTGCATGCGTGTTGATATTATTGACTCCCTGGTAGAGGAGATCAACATGGCTAAGAGTCTCGAATCAGAGCTAGAAGATATCTTTAAAGATGTCCAGCCTGATCTGGAGGAATAAGAGGAAATAAAAGAGCCTCTGAAATTTCCTCAAGAAGAGGAGAAACCTCATAAACTCGAGCTCAGACCACTACCATCATCCCTGAAATACACATTTCTGGGAGAAGGTGACACTTTTCCAGTGATCATAAGCTCTGCTTTAAATCCACAGGAAGAGAAAGCACTACTTCAAGTGCTAAGGACACACAAGGCATCTCTTGGGTGGTCCATAAGTGATCTTAAGGGCATCAGCCCAGCAAGATGCATGCACAAGATCCTATTGGAGGACGATGCTAAGCCAGTGGTTCAACCACAGAGGCGGCTAAATCCAGCCATGAAGGAGGTGGTGCAGAAAGAGGTCACCAAGTTACTGGAGGCTGGGATCATTTATCCCATTTCTGATAGTCCCTGGGTGAGCCCTGTCCAAGTTGTCCCCAAAAAGGGAGGCATGACAGTGGTTCATAATGAAAAAAATGAACTGATTCCTACAAGAACAGTTACAGGGTGGCGTATGTGTATTGATTACAGAAGGCTCAATACAGCCACCAGGAAGGATCACTTTCCTTTACCATTCATAGACCAGATACTAGAAAGACTAGCAAGTCATGAATACTACTGCTTTTTAGATGGCTATTCAGATTATAACCAAATTGCAGTAGATCCTCAGAACCAAGAGAAAACAACATTCACATGTCCTTCTGGAGTGTTTGCCTACAGAAGGATGCCTTTTGTTCTGTGCAATGCACCTGCAACCTTTCAGAGATGCATGCTTTCTATCTTCTCTGATATGATAGAGAAATTTCTGGAAGTCTTCATGGATGACTTTTCAGTATTTGGAGATTCATTCAGCTCCTGCCTTGATCATTCAACACTTGTTCTGAAAAGATGCCAAGAGACTAACCTAGTTTTAAACTGGGAAAATGTCACTTTATGGTGACTGAAGGAATTGTCCTTGGGCATAAAATTTCAAACAAGGGAATAGAGGTGGATCAAGTTAAAGTTGAAGTAATTGAAAAATTATCACCACCTGCTAATGTTAAGGCAATCAGAAGCTTTCTGGGGCATGCAGGATTCTATAGGAGGTTTATAAAAGATTTTTCAAAAATTGCAAAACCTCTGAGCAATCTGCTAGCTGCTGATATGCCATTTGTGTTTGACACAGAGTGTCTGCAGGCGTTTGAAACTCTGATAGCTAAGCTGGTCACAGCACCAGTTATTTCTACACCAGACTGGACATTACAATTTGAACTAATGTGTGATGTCAGTGACCATGCCATTGGTGCAGTACTGGGATAGAGGCATAACAAGCTTCTGCATGTCATTTATTATGCTAGCCGTGTTTTAAATGATGCCCAGAAAAATTACACAACCACAGAAAAAGAATTGCTTGCAGTGATTTATGCCATTGACAAGTTTAGATCATACTTAGTAGGATCAAAAGTGATTATGTACACTGACCATGCTGCGCTTAAATATCTACTCACAAAGCAGGATTCAAAACCCAGGCTCATAAGATGGGTGTTGCTTCTGCAAGAGTTTGATATAGAAATAAGAGACAGAAAAGGGACAGAAAACCAAGTGGTTGATCATCTGTCCCGGATAGAGCCAGTAGAAGGGACGTCCTTTCCCTCTATTGAGATCTCTGAAACCTTTCCGAATGAGCAACTGTTTGCCATTCAGGAAACACCATGGTTTGCAGACATTGCAAACTATAAAGCTGTAAGATTCATACCCAAGGAGTACAGCAGGTAACAAACAAAAAAATTAATTACTGATGCACAGTACTACTTGTGGGATGAACCATATCTCTTTAAGAGATGTGTAGACGGAATAATCCGTAGGTGTGTGCCTAGAGAAGAAGCACAGAAGATCCTATGGCATTGTCATGGATCACAATATGGAGGACATTTTAGAGGTGAGCGAACAGTCACAAAAGTCCTCCAATGTGGCTTCTACTGGCCCACTCTTTATAAAGACTCCCGAGAGTTTGTGCGTAACTGTGACAGCTGCCAGAGAGCTGGTAATCTGCCTCATAGTTACGCCATGCCTCAGCAAGGGATCTTAGAGATTGAGTTGTTTGACGTATGGTGTATTGACTTCATGGGGCCTTTCCCACCATCATACTCAAACACTTATATTCTGGTGGCAGTCGACTATGTATCCAAATGGGTATAGGCCATTACAACACCCACCAATGATACTAAGACAGTGCTGAAGTTCCTCCAGAAACATATCTTCAGCAGGTTTGGTGTCCCTAGAGCACTAATCAGTGATGGGGGCACTCACTTCTACAACAAACAGCTTTACTCTACTATGGTCCGATATGGAATTAGCCACAAGGTGGCAACTCCATATCATCCGCAGACAAATGGGCAAGCTGAAGTCTCTAATAGATAACTAAAAAGAATCCTGGAATGGACTGTAAGTACCCGTAGAAAGGATTGGGCAAGAAGCTTGGGTGATGCCCTGTGGGCATACAGAACAGCATTCAAGACTCCTATAGGGACCTCTCCATACCAGCTTGTGTATGGTAAGGCTTGTCATCTGCCCGTGAAACTGGAGCATAAGGCCTACTGGGCAACTAGATTCCTAAACTTTGATGTCAAATTAGCTGGAAAAAAAAGATTGCTCCAGCTGAATGAGCTAGAGAAATTCAGACTCACTGCTTTCAAAAATGCTAAGCTCTACAAAGAGAAAGCAAAAAGGTGGCATGACAGAAAGCTGTCATCTAGAGTCTTTGAACCAGGACAGAAAGTTCTACTGTTTAACTCTAGGCTCAAATTATTCCCCGGGAAACTGAAATCCCGGTGGAGGGGACCATATGTGATTACAAGTGTGTCACCATATGGCTATGTGGAGCTTCAAGACATTGATTCTAATAAGAAGTTCATTGTTAATGGACAGCGAATCAAGCATTATCTTGAAGGCAATGTTGAGCAAGAATGCTCAAAGCTAAGGCTAGATTAAAGGCTCAGTAATGTCAAGCTATTGACAGTAAAGAAGCGCTTATTGGGAGGCAACCCAATCTTATTTATCTATGTTAATTACTTTTTCATTTCATTTTCCATTGTTATTTTATGTTTTCTTTAGGTTGATGATCATGTGGAGTCATAAAAACAGCTGCAGAATTAAAGTAGAATAAAAAACAGCATCAAAAATAGCACACCCTGGAGGACAGACTTACTGGCGTTTAAACACTAGTAAGAAGCATCAGATTGGCGTTTAACGCCAGAAAGAAGCATCAAGCTGGCGTTAAATGCCAGAAACAGGCTACAGCTTGGCGTTTAATACCAGAAACAAGCACCAAGTTGGCGTTCAACGCCAAGAAAGGGGGAAAAGCTGGCGTTTAACGCCAGAAAAAGCTGGCGTTTAACGCCAGAAACAAGCAGCAGTCTGGCGTTAAACGCTAGGATTGCATTTTAAGGGCGTTTTGCACACCTCAATGGAGCAGGGATGCTAAGTCCTTGACCCCTCAGGATATGTGGACCCCACAGGATCCCCACCTACCCCACCCTCTTTTCCATACTCTCTTCACCAATCACATGCATCCATCATAAACCCCTCATACACACTATCACCCTCCCTTGGCCGAACCCACCACACATCTCCTTCTCCTCCTTTCTTTCTTCTTTTTCTCGAGGACGAGCAAACATTTTAAGTTTGGTGTGAAAAAAGCCCCGCTTTTTAATTTTCCATAACCATATGGCACCTTCCATGAGATTAGAGAAGATCAAAGATCTATGAGGGAGGAGCAACAAAGGCAAGGAAGAGACATAGAGGAGCTCAAGAGCACCATTGGTTCTTCAAGAGGAATAAGACACCACCCTTACTAAGGTGGACCCGTTCCTTAATCTCCTTGTCTATTTATTTTTGCTGTTTTCGTTCTCTATGCTTTATGTTTATTTATGTTTGCATCCTTCTTACATGATCATTAGTGTCTAGTGTCTATGCCTTAAAGCTATGAATGTCCTATGAATCCATCACCTTTCTTAAATGAAAAATGTTTTTAATCACAAAAGAACAAGAAGTACATGATTTTGAATTCATTCTTGAAATTAGTTTAATTATTTTGATGTGGTGACAATACTTTTTGTTTCTCTGAATGAATGCTTGAACAGTGCATATGTCTTTTGAATTTGTTGTTTATGAATGTTAAAATTGTTGGCTCTTGAAAGAATGATGAAAAAGGAGAAATGTTATTTGATAATCTGAAAAATCATAAAATTGATTCTTGAAGCAAGAAAAAGCAGTGAAAAGCAAAGGCTTGCAAAAAAATTATTCAAAAAAAAAAAGAGCAAGCAGAAAAAGTCAAGAGCTCTTTAAACCAAAAGGCAAGAGCAAAAAGCCAATAACCCTTTAAACCAAAAGGCAAGGATAAAATAAAAAGGATCCAAGGCTTTGAGCATCAGTGGATAGGAGGGCCCAAAGGAATAAAATCCTGGCCAACTAAACCAAGCTGTCCCTAACCATGTGCTTGTGGCATGAAGGTGTCAAGTGAAAAGCTTGATACTGAGCGGTTAAAGTCGAGGTCCAAAGCAAAAAAAAAAAAAAAAGAAGAGTGTGCTTAAGAACCCTGGACACCTCTAATTAGGGACTTTAGCAAAGCTGAGTCACAATCTGAAAAGGTTCACCCAGTTATGTGTCTGTGGCATTTATGTATCCGGTGGTAATACTGGAAAACAAAGTGCTTAGCGCCACGGCCAAAACTCATAAAGTAGCTGTGTTCAAGAATCAACATACTGAACTAGGAGAATCAATAACACTATCTGAATTCTGAGTTCCTATAGATGCCAATAATTCTGAACTTCAAAGGATAAAGTGAGATGCCAAAACTGTTTAAAGGCAAAAAGCTACTAGTCCCGCTCATCTAATTGGAGCTAAGTTTCATTGATATTTTGGAATTTATAGTATACTCTCTTCTTTTTATCCTATTTAATTTTCAGTTGTTTGGGACAAGCAAAAATTTAAGTTTGGTGTTATGATGAGCGGATAATTTATACGCTTTTTGGCATTGTTTTTAGGTAGTTTTTAGTATGATTTAGTTAGTTTTAACTATGTTTTTATTAGTTTTTATGCAAAATTCACATTTCTGGACTTTACTATGAGTTTGTGTGTTTTTCTGTGATTTCAGATATTTTCTGACTGAAATTGAGGGACCTGAGCAAAAGTCTGATTCAGAGGCTGAAAAAGGACTGCAGATGCTGTTGGATTCTTACCTCCCTGCACTCGAAATGGATTTTCTGGAGCTACAGAAACTCAAATGGCGCGCTCTTAATTGCGTTGGAAAGTAGACATCCAGGGCTTTCCAGCAATATATAATAGTTCATACTTTGCCCGAGTTTTGATGACGCAAACTGGCATTTAAACGCCAACTTCCTGCCCTATTCTGAAGTTAAACGCCAGAAACAGGTTACAAACCATAGTTAAACGCCAGAAACAGGCTGCAAGCTGGCGTTTAACTCCAAGAGAAGCCTCTACATGTGTAAAGCTCAATGCTCAGCCCAAGCACACACCAAGTTGGCCCTGGAAGTGGATTTCTGCACTATCTGCACTTAGTTACTTATTTTCTGTAACCCTAGCAACTAGTTTAGTATAAAAACAACTTTTAGAGACTTACTATGTACCTCATGACATTTTCACGTTTTACATTGTATCTCTACGGCATGAGTCTCTAAACTCCATGATTGGGGGTGAGGAGCTCTGCTGTGTTTCGATGAATTAATGCAATTACTACTGTTTTCTATTCAATCACGCTTGTTTCTGTTCTAAGATATTCTCTCGCACTTCACCCTGATGAATGTGATGATCTGTGACACTCATCATCATTCTCACCTATGAACGTGTGCCTGACAACCACCTCCGTTCTATCTGCACTAGCTTGAGTGTGTATCTCTTAGCCTCCTGGTTCATGATCAGAGTCTTCGTGGTATAGGCTAGAATTATTGGCGGCCATTCCTAAGATCCGGAAAGTCTAGACCTTGTCTGTGGTATTCCGAGTAGGATCTGGGAATGGATGACTGTGACGTGCTTCAAATTCGCGAGTGTTGGGCGTAGTGATAGACGCAAAAGAATCAATGGATTCTATTCCAACATGAGTGAGAACCGACAGATGATTAGCCGTGCGGTGACAGCGCAGTTGGACCATTTTCACTGAGAGGATGGATGGTAGCCATTGACAACGGTGATCCACCAACATACAGCTTGCCATGGAAGGAGACCTGCGTGCGTAAAGAAGAAGACAGTAGGAAAGCATAGATTCAGAAGACAGAGCATCTCCAAAACCTCAATCTGTTCTCCATCACTGCATAACAAGTATCATTTATTTTATGCTATTTACTCTTCATAAATATAATCACTCTTATCATTGATTTTCTGACTAAGAATTACAAAATAACCATAGCTTGCTTCAAGCCGACAATCTCCGTGGGATCGACCCTTACTCACGTAAGGTATTACTTGGACAACCCAGTGCACTTGCTGGTTAGTGGTACGAGTTGTGAAAAGTGTAATTTACAATTCGTGCACCAGATGTTTGCTGGACATTTAGTTAGAATTGAAGATCCTTAAGTTAGTTGCCTACTTTTACATTTCTCATGGTTTAGTAGTATTTATATGCTTTAATTATAATCTGGAAGTTCTAGGATTGCCTTCGGCTTTCCCAGGACATTACATGTTAGATATTTGGGCACTGTTACCATGCTGAGAACCTCCGGTTCTCACCCATGCGGATTTTGTAGTTTTGAGATGCAGGACGTGAGGCTCCTCGCTGAGGCATGCTGTAGACTTCCTTTTGGCGGAGATCCTTAGCTTTTGGGATTTTATTTGGTTATTATATACTTGTCTAGATACTTTATTCTCCACTATACATGTACCTTGTATTAACTCATCTTAGAGGTTATTTTGGGGAAATAGGTTTTATATTTTGTATGTTGGGTTCTTTTGGGGCTTCCTTATTATATATGTATGTATACTGTTATGCTCGGACCGGTTATCTTTGCAAACCGAGTCCTCGGGCCTTGATATATGTATTTTGGCACTCTTTGTATATTCCTTCGCTTTAACTTACTCCTTGTCTGTTCGTTTACGTTATCAATTGGAGTGTTGCGCTTTTTAATTTAACGGTTTTGATTTACCCACTTTCCTTCAAAGGCTCCTAGTTATAAACATTTTTGCAATACTACACATACTAGATTTTATTTTTAGAGGTCGTAATACCTCGCCACCTCTGTTTTATGACTTAAGCATAAGACTCTGTGTGGTAGGGTTTTACACTACTCCTATCAGTAAATAAATAGTCACGAATCTTAATGTCTTCATTCACCCAGTCATACGACCCATCGTCATCAACCTTTGGCAAAATTTTCCCCTTTTTCTCTCTCATTTTTTGCAAGAACAGAAAGAAAGGGAGGTAGGAAAAACCAGAACAAGCAAATGCAAATACACTAACCTCTTTTACTCATCTCTTGATCTTCAAAACCGTTCCAATAAAAGTGAAATAGCTCTAATAAAATTTCCAGGATTCCAAAATACTTTAACCACACATTTAATAAACCCATTCAATTTTAAGTAGATCACAACCGTTGCTTCCAAAACCGCCAACGGTAATTAAGCATCATTGGAAATTGAAAACAATTTTTAATGACAAGACCCTTTCATTTTCCTTTTTTCTTTACCAACTAAAAACACAAAATTGAATTTAATTGTACTGAATGCTTTAAATGAACCACGTTAAACTGGGGGCTCCATACGCCGAGCTATAATGCGTTCTCAAAAAGCTCAACCTGTTTCATAAAAAAACTACCAGGCCAAACTTGGGAGCTATGATGTGACTGTTATACATTGGTTATGAGTTATAACTCGGCGTAAAAACCTTAAAGATCAGCTGACCATAACTGACGTCCAACCAGATATCAAAACGTCGGATATACAATTGTTTTCCGTTTCAAACACCATTACTCAGAGACACAACGATAATCTTCATTTCTCGGATATAAAGGAATGGTAGGGAGATTATTTCCATTACGTTAAATTTTGGCAAATCTTCTTACTCGTTTACTTACTTAAGTGTCGGAATGTCCTTTACAGGTACCCACCCCCTTTGTTCTCTCATCATCGACGTATACCTCACCCTGACGAGGAAGTTACAAGCATTCATCAGTGGACGAGTTATACATCGGTAAACTCCACAAGAACAAATATTATTGTAAAAAAAATAATTACATTAATTTTAATTATTTTAATTAATTAATTAAATAAGACTATAATAG
>NC_029790.2:107893627-107917177 GCF_000816755.2 Arachis ipaensis | reverse complement strand
CTTAGTTTCTCCTAAAAGAAAAGAGAAAGATGTTTTGAATTTCTATTTAATAATTATAATACAAAAATTAAGATGAATTTTCTACTCAAAATGATCTTACTCCCTCTCCCTGAGCCTCTTCTCTACACCTCAGCCGCCTATCCTATCAGCGGTGGCTCTTCTCCCTGCACTTTTACTCCCTCTCCCTTTTATATTATGTCAAAATTTAAATTTCTTTTAATTTTAAGATTATTTTAATGTTTTAAAGCTACTTTAATGTGCTGTAAACTATTTTTATGCTGTATTTTGTGGTGAACAATTTGATATTATTTTGTGCTTAATTATGTTAGAAAGCTTGTTGGTTAATTCAATTCAATTTATTTACTTTATTATAGATAGGGTAAAATATACTTTTTTGTCCCTAAAGTTTGACAAAAATTTCAAAAACACCTTTAAGTTTTATTTTGTTTCAATTGTGTTCTAAAAGCTTTCGATTTGCATCAAATATACTCCTGACGGCCATTTTTTTAAAAAAATTTAAGACCGATTCAATAACAATTTCACAAGAACAACCCTCAAAAGAAAAGAAAGTAATGCTTAGAGATCTATTTTGTGCTTAAAATTTATTCCAATAGTATTATATGGATCAAATCTAAAAACCTTTCGACGCTTTAGTAAAAATTTTATTCTTCGATTGTACGAAGGAGCTATGTGTATCCACACCGAGACCAACCTTTGCTGTCAACTCTTTGGCCAATGGATATCTGATCTAAATTGAGAACCTTTTTGCAACTTTTGCACACCATAAAATTCTTTTCCAAGAATTAGGCTCACATACATTTATGTGTGTAGAGATAAAGGAATAAAAATCCTTGTTATTCTCTCACCTTTCCTCTACTCTTGGCATACATATATATAGTATGAGATTTGTTACTGATTTTAAATTTGATTCTTAATTCAAATTTAAATCATATCTTAAAATTCCAAATCTGAATCATATCATAACAATTTAAAACATAATCGATTTAGATCTCATCCAAATTTATAATTCAAATTCAGAAATAGAACACTCTTTAGTGTGTGACCCCATAGGTTTAATACTAAGCAGGTAGTAAATTAGTCATACTAAATTTACTAATCAAGGTTGGCGTCTAGCAACACTCCTCAACGATCCGATAGTATGAAGTAATATATTTTTACTAAGAACCTTAGAAGAACAAAGTGTAATTCCTTCCATCTTTCCAGCTCTTGGTTAACCCTTAGAGTATGGTTTAATTATCAAACTCTAACTTGTTACCATTATTATAATGAACTGTGAATGACTTAAGAAACTCATTTATTCATTCATTCAATCTCCTTGGCCAAGGTTTTATTTATCTCAGTCATTATAATCATAGAGCTCAAACTCTTTACCGAGAGTTGACGGATTCCTTATTGACTAATCATTAATTCTACAAGTATTTAAATTATACCCAATATCCATTCAACTAGCACCCTAGGGTATTAGGTGTCCGAAATCAAAGTATAATAAATACATTGTTAATTATTATGACAGTTGCAGGTCAAAGGAAACTCTATTACTATGTTCATCTTGAGAATATCCTATTGACAAATATACGGTAATTATAATCATTAAGAATTCTCAAAGTGAGTCAGTTCAATGGTTATATCTCTATATGTACCATATATATATATAATTTAATAAATGAGATCTATTAATCTTCATCCAATAAAGATCATTATATATATATATATATTGATCTTTCCGAATTATTAACGTCCTTTTTAATACCTCTATGACCAAGAATAATTTAGATTAAATTATAAAAGATTTATCTCTAAATATTATGATCACTATCACAATGATAAATCTCTAAATTTAATCAAGGACCTTATTATATTAACATTTTAATATAATAACAATAACAAATTATTTGACACATGATTGATTGGATTGTGGTCATACTACTTATTCCCAACAATCTCTCACTTGCACGAGAGCTAATCATAATAGATTGGATCTTGGGCATACTATTATCTCAATAATCTCCCACTTGCACTAGAGCCAATCAATCATGTGTATAACTTTCAATGCACATTTGTGTTTATCAAAACTCTCTTGACCTTAAACACCTTAAACACCTTAGCTCTTGAGCATATGTGCTTGACTTTTTTTTTCCAAAATATGCCTAATGTATAATAAATATCACATTTTCTCAAAACATAAAACCTCCCACTACAATAGGGCGTAATTTTATTTTAAGGACAATCCTTATTGAACATGATTATAAAAAATTTAAGTAACCATTAGATCTATCTTTATAGAATTGTATCAAATAGGTTACTTTTCAAAAAATTTGTTTGACGATCAAACCTTTTATACTTTCAGGAGAAAGTATATCCTCTATTGAGTAGTAAACAATTATTATAAAAGTAAGTGTACTCTCACTTTTTCTTTGTAGATACAAAGTTTTCCTTGACATTGCACAAATCAAACTTTAGATTGTCTTGAACTTCATGGAGTTCTATTTGTTCATCTTATCTTTCTTTGGGAGGGAATCCCTTTTCTAAAAAAGAGTTCAACCTCTTATCACAAACACTTTGTCATAAGAAGGGTGATAGAAATAATACTCATTATTTCTCTAGGGCAACCAATAAATCTCATTTATTGGATCTAACATTAATTTATTATTGTGTAATCTTTTAACACATGTAAGACATCTCCAAACTCTAATATTCTTTAGATTTGGTTTATGTCCTTTCCCACATCTCATGAGTTCAAAATTGACTTAGTGAAAACTTTGTTAATTTAGCAACGTTTCTAAAACGTAGACTAAAAGTTTAAAGAAAAATTAGTCATCTTGAATCAAATCATATCTAATAAAATTTGATTTCTTCTTTCTTAAACACGATAGAGTACATAAAGTACTAGTATTTGTCTATTATGAGAATCTCATTCTCTACTCAATAAGAATATGAATTAGATATTTTTTGGAGATTTTAAATGTCTTATAATAAAAATACTCAATATTTTCATTACGGAAATGTCTTGTAACCAAAGAAAATCAGCCAAAAACAGCCATAACTTGCTTTATTTAGCATTCATTAATTGTTGTGACAATTAATTAATGCTAAATAAGGCAAGTTCTGGCGGTTTTTTTTGTCTACCTAGCATTGCCCTTTTATTATTGGTCAAACCAACTCTTAAGTGCCCTCAATACTCATATTGAACTTTTTTCAAAAAGATCTGATAAACCATTATTTTATGATTTATATTGTGTTTAATTGTGTGGTTTTATCAAGTCTTCACCCACTTATTCATATGATTAGCATGTATTTACAATTCCTTCCCAAAAATTGTTCCATGGTTGAAAACTTGCTTCCTAGAGACCTTTTAATTATGTATTTTAATTCTCCTTTATACCATTCAATGCCGTGATCTGTGCGTTAAGTGTTTCAGGCTTCATAGGGCAAGAATGACTTAGAGAATGGAAAGGAAGCTTACAAAAATGGAAGGAACATAAGAAACCAATGAGATGAGCAGCGAACAATGACGCGAGCGCATGGCCCACGCGAATGTGCGAAATGAAGAAATCGCAACAACGCGAACGCGTGCCTAACGCAAACGCGTGGATTGAAGTCTGCACGAATGACGCGGCCGCGTTGATGACGCGAACGCGTGACAAGGAAAATCATTGAATGACGCGAACGCGTGGATGACGTGTACGCGTGACCTGCGGGATCTGCAAAAATAATAGAATACGATGGGGGCGATTTCGGGCCGCATTTTGACCTAGTTTTCGGCCCAGAAACACAGACTAAAGCTAGGGAACATACAGAAACTCAAGAGACGAACCCACATGCATCCACACACATTAAGATTCATCACATTAGGATTACTTTAGTTTTAGATCTGAATCTAGATTAGTGTTACATTGATAGTTTATGCTTTTGCTTTGGAATGTGGATGTTGAAGAGCCATTACCTCTATGAAGATACTATTTTAGTTTGTTTCCTTATTCTTTACTCTTTTCAGTTGATTATTGACTCTATTCAAATAAGTATGTTACATTTTGAGTTTATTAATATATAGAGTTATTTTTATTTTTAATTAATTTTAATTCTCTATTTAATTTTATTTAATTATGTCTTCTTATATTTTTATGATTATTAATTTCATGTCATTAGAGCAGATCCTCTACTTGACATGGGGGTTGATTGAGAGGAGACACTTGAGTTGGAATGCTCAAGTGCCTAGTTAAATTGGACGTTGTTGGCTAATTCTGTATCTGCTAACGCTGGACCTTCCCAAGGGAGAGGACTAGGATTTGCGGGTAAGAGTTAGTTTAATCACTATACTTTCCTTTATTCGATAAGGGTTAACCAAGTGAGAACAACAACCTCTTTACACTACACTTGAGAAGATTCCAACAAGGATAGAACTTCCACTTAATTATTCCCCCAGTCAAGGCCTTTTATTTGGAATATCAATAATTATTCTTAGTTTATTTTTATTACTTTAATTCACAATTATTTTAATTACTCATTATCAAAACTCAAACTTTCTGGGAATTTTCTGATTAATAAATTAGCACTCTTTCTTGCAACTCGTTGGGAGACGACCTGGGATTCATACTCCTAGTATTTTTATTTCTAAAATTTGTGACAACCCCTTTTTTTTAATTGGTGAGGCAGATCTTAGCTGGTTAAGAGCTATACGTGCAACGCTATTCTCTTATTTGAAATCTCTTAATTGGTTAACTTTTGCCACGCACCAATTTTTGGCGCCATTGCCGGGGAGTTGCAATAGTGTGCTAGATTATTAATTAGTGTACATATTTTATTTTATTCGCATATTTTATTTTTATTTTGTTACCATGAGCTATATGTCTTTCTCATTGAATGACGCGTTCATTGCCTGATCTGAGCTTAGCCACTTTTGATCCTGAAATTGAAAGAACTCTTTCACGTATTAGGCGAGCTCAACGTCGGTTAGCCTCTGAGGGTGGTGAAGTGATTGTTATCGATTCACCAGTCTCATCTGAGGGCGAATCTAAACCGCCATCTGAGAGCGAGACAAGCTCATTTACTACTGATTTAGCTGATTCACGTGCAGGTAACATGGCAGCACCTAGGAGGATTACTCTCCAGGAAGCAGGAGTCCCATATTTTACATTGCAACCTTATCAAGTGCATCATCCAAATCTGGCTGCAGATTTTGAATTGAAGACTGCACTAATCAACTTGATGCCCAAGTTTCATGGCTTACCTGCTCAAGAGCCTATTAAGCACCTTCGGGATTTCCAGACAGCCTGTTCTACTGTTAGGCGTAATGGTGCAGATGAAACTTCTATTCTGTTAACTGCCTTCCCATTTTCTCTTGAGGGAAAGGTAAGGGAGTGGTACTACTCCCAACCTGAAGTGACTGTTACCAACTGGGATACACTCAGGAGAGAATTTTTGGAAAAATACTTTCCAGCTGAAGTCACAGATAGACTGAGAAAAGAGATCTCCTGCATTGTTCAAGGTGACTCAGAGACTCTCTATGAATACTGGGAGCGTTTTAAGAACCTTCTAGACGCATGCCCCCATCACATGATTGATAGACTAGTATTGATTTGCTACTTCACTCAAGGCATGAACCCCCAGGATAAGACCACACTAGATGGTGCTAGTAATGTTTCCATGAAAAAGTACAGAACCACAGATGAAGCATGGCAATTGATCAGCGACTTAGCTGAGTCCACTAGGAATCACAGGCCGAGGCGTAGCAACTCAAAAGCTGTTGCCGAAGTTTCTTCTAGCATTGAAACTACTGCTCTCACACAGAGTATATGTGAAATGACCAACCTACTGAAGCAAATGCAGTTAAACCAACAACAAACACATAAAGCTCAGCCTTCCCCACCACAGCAAAGCCAACAGTTAATTCCACAAAGAGTATGCAGAATCTGTGCTGATTATAGTCATTATACTAATGAATGTCCGCAGCTCCAACAGGAAGACAACACTGTGGCAGCCACTCATAACTTCTATGACCGCTCGAATCAAGGATACAATCAACAAGGTGGCAACTACAACCATGGATGGCAAGATAACTCCAACCAAGGTTGGAGAGATAATTCTAACCATGGCTGGAAGGACAACTATAACAGAGGAGGCAGAGACAATAATGGAAACCAAAGGTGGAATAACAATAACAACAACAGACAGCAGAATCAGAACCAACCTTATAGAGCACTTCACCTAAGACAATCACAAGGAACCCAGCACAACTAACAACAAGATCCTCAGATTACTTATTCTAATTCCTCATCAAATGACGAGATGCTCCGTTCTCTTGCGCAAGGATAATAGGACATGCAGGCGCAGCTGAACTCTAGTCTGAATGGCTTGACTGCCACTTTACAAGCTCTCATCTCCTGAATGGATTCATCACTTAATTCCACACATCAACCTTCAAGCTCCAGTGGAATTCCTTCTCAACCATTACCTAATCCCAAGGGTGGCATTAATGTTATCACTTTGAGGTCCGGAACCACATTACAGGAGAGGAACCATGAGGAGCCAAGCCCACCAGAATATGTGCCAGCAGAGGATGTGGTGGAAGTGGAAGATGCTGAAGAGGAAGAGGACGTACAAGACAAATTTGAAGAAGAGGAAGCTCAACTACAGAATGAAGCACCAAGGGATGAAAAAGTTATGAATCGCGCCCATCCTATCCCCTTTCCACAACTTGCAAGGAAGCTCAGAAAGCAGATGGAACTTGATCCCAAAATGGTAGAAATATTAAAAAAGGTCGAGGTAACTGTTCCCCTTTTTGATGTTATTCAACAGGTACCTAAATACGCAAAGTTTCTAAAGGATTTGTGCATACATAAAGATAAGATTAATGAATTAGAGACTATTCCTTTAGGTAGTTCTATATCTGCTTTAATGGGAGGTATACCTGAAAAATGTAGTGATCCAGGTCCATGTATGGTTAACTGTACCATTGGAGGTGTGATATTTTCTTACTGTATGTGTGATTTAGGAGCATGTGTTAGTATAATGCCATTGTCTATATATGATACTTTGAGGCTCCCTCCCTTAAAAAGGTCGGCAGCTCGTTTTGTGTTAGCAGATAAAAGCATTATTACAGTAGTTGGAATTGCTGAAGATATTTTAGTGAGCATTAAAGGGCTCATATTTCCCATTGATTTCTATATCCTGGAAATGCCCCCTAATGACTCAGGAAGACCATCATCAATCCTGCTTGGAAGACCATTCCTGAAGACTTCAAAGTTCAAGCTGGATGCATTCTCAGGAACTTACTCCTTTGAGATAGATGGCAGAACAATGAGTTTCAGTTTAAATGAAGCTATGAAGCATCCTCCGGAAGATCATTCTATCTTCCAGTGCGATATTATTGATGAAACTGTAGCTAAAGTTCACCAGGAAGAATTAGAAGAAAAGTACATGGAGCAAGGTCCAAGTGTGGGGACACTTTCTGAAAACAATGAGAGCACTTTACCATTATCACCAGCCCCGGATGATCCAGAGCCTAGCCATGAGCAGAAATTAGAGTTAAAGCCCCTCCCTCCACACCTCAAGTATGCTTACCTTGAGGACAAGTAGAAGTTTCCAGTTATCATTGCACAGAGAAAGAACTCACTTCTCAACAAGAAGAGCATCTACTCAGTGTGCTAAGAAAACATAAGAAAGCAATTGGATAGAGCTTGGCGGATATAGTAGGCATCAGTCTCCAAATTTGTGAGCATAGAATATTCTTAGAAGAGGGAGTAAAGCCTGTTTGTCAGCCTCAAAGAAGATTGAATCCAACCATCTTAGAAGTTGTCAAGAAGGAAATGACCAGACTACTTGAAGCAGATATCATTTACCCCATCTCAGACAATGAATGGGTCAGCCCAGTACAAGTAGTGCCAAAGAAATCTGGAGTCACAACAGTAAGAAATGAGCATGGAGAGCTCCTGACAACTAGAGTGCAGAATTCATGAAGAGTTTGCATTGACTATAGGCGTCTCAACCAAGCCACTTGCAAGGATCATTACCCCTTGCCATTCATTGACCAAATACTTGATCGCCTGTCAGGTAAATCTCATTATTATTTTTTAGATGGTTATACAGGATACTTTCAAATTCATATAGCTCCTGAAGATCAGGAGAAGACCACTTTTACATGTCCCTTTGGAACGTATGCTTATAAAAGAATGCCTTTTGGCTTGTGTAATGCACCTGCTACTTTCCAAAGATGCATGATGAGTATCTTTTCAGATCTTATTGAGAACTGTATGGAGGTTTTTATAGACGATTTTAGCGTATATGGTGATTCTTTTAGCCTTTGCTTGGATAGTTTATCTAGAGTGTTACACAGATGTGTTAGTACAAACCTTGTATTAAATTTTGAAAAATGTCACTTTATGGTAAAACAAGGAATTGTACTAGGACATGTTGTGTCTAATTCTGGTATTTCTGTAGACCCAGTAAAGGTGGATGTCATTTCTAGTTTACCTTACCCCTCCTCCGTGAGGGAAGTCCGTTCATTCTTTGGCCACACAGGTTTTTACAGGAGATTCATTAAGGATTTCAGTAAGGTAGCATTGCCTTTATCCAGATTGCTACAGAAAGATATTGAGTTCGAGTTCAGTAAGGATTGTATGCAGGCATTCGATAAGCTGAAGATTGCTCTAACTCAAGCTCCAATTGTGAGAGGACCAGACTAGAGCCAGCCATTCGAAATTATGTGTGATGCTTCCAACCATTCAGTAGGAGCGGTGCTAGCTCAGCGCGAAGGTAAGGATCCTTTTGTAATCGCTTATGCATCTAAAACTTTAGATGCTGCTCAATCAAATTACACTACTACTGAAAAAGAGCTTCTAGCTATTATTTTTGCTCTGGATAAATTCCGAGCCTATTTACTTGGTACTAAGGTAGTTGTGTACTCAGACCATGTAGCTCTAAAATATTTATTAGCTAAAAAGGAATCCAAACCAAGGCTAATACATTGGATACTGCTGGTGCAAGAATTTGATTTAGAAATTAAAGATAGGAGTGGTAACCAGAATTTAGTGGCAGACCACCTGAGTCGCCTTGAGCACATTAAGGATAACTCCATTCCTATAAATGATAATTTCCCATTTGATAGCTTACATGCAGTATCTGCAGTAGTTCCTTGGTATGCACCTGTAGCTAATTATCTAGTTAGCCACACTTTTCCTCCAAATTTTACTAAGCATCAAAGAGACAAGCTAAAAAGCGAGTCAAAATATTTTATATGGGATGATCCATATTTATGGAGGTATGGTGCTGACCAGGTAATTAGACGGTGTGTGCCTTAATCAGAATTCCAGTCCATTTTAGAGGCTTGCCACTCATCTGAGAGTGGAGGACATTTTGACCCTCAGAGAACAGCTAAAAAAATTCTAGACTGTGGATTCTGGTGGCCTACTCTTTTTAAAGACGCTGCTGAATTTTGTAAATCTTGTTCCCCATGCCAAAGGTTTGGTAATATATCCAAGAGGGATGAGATGCCTCAATAGATTATGCTTTTCGGTGAAATTTTTTATGTTTAGGGCATTGACTTCATGGGTCCATTTCCAAATTCTAATGGTTACCTTTATATACTGTTAGCTGTAGATTATGTTTCTAAATGGGTGGAAGCAATTCCTACCGGCAATGATGATGCTAACACTGTTGTTTCCTTTGTTAGAAACCATATTATCTGTCACTTTGGATCACCGCGAGCAATCGTGAGCGATCAAGGCACCCATTTTTGTAATAGGAGACTAACAGGATTATTGAAGAAGCATGGGATAATTCACAAAGTAGAAACAGCTTATCATCCCCAGACCAATGGGCAAGCAGAAGTCTCTAAAAAAGAAATTAAGCGTATTCTGGAAAAGATAATAAAACCTCCTAGGAAGAACTGGAGTTCCAGGCTACAAGAAGCACTCTGGGCATATAGAACAGCGTACAAGACACCCATTGGGATGAGCCCCTTCCGCTTAGTATACGGAAAGGCTTGCCACCTTCCAGTAGAGGTGGAACACAAGGCTTTCTGGGCTGTGAAGGAGTGCAACATGAATCTTGAAAAAGCTGGTGCTGAAAGAAAACTACAACTAGCAGAACTGGAGAATCTTCGCCTAGAAGTTTATGACAACTCCAGGAGATACAAAGAAAAAATGAAGGCTGTCCATGACAAGCATATAAAAAGAAGAGAATTCATATAAGGGGAGTTAGTTCTTCTTTATAACTTCAGACTGAGGCTTATGCCAGGTAAACTGAGATCAAGATGGGAAGGTCCCTACAAAGTAGAAAAGGCAGAGCCATACGGAGTTTTTCACCTGCGTCATCCTACTAGCTCCAAATTTCTGAAGGTCAATGGACATTGCCTGAAGCTTTATCATGGTGAGAAGATGAAGGATCACAAAGAACTAGAGGTTTTCCTCTTGAAAGACCCACCAATAGTAGCAGAATGAGCCTGAAGAGTGTCCAACTTAAGGACGTAAAAGCAAAGTGCTAGGTGGAAGACAACCCACCATGGTATGATCGTTCCGTTTCAGTCTTAGCTTTATTTTTACTTTATTTTATTTTTATGATTTTAATGACTCTTCTCATCATCCCTGCATATAGTTTGCATTAGCATTCTACATAAAAAAAACGCACGCGACGCGTAAGCGTCGTTGACGCGTCTACGTCACATGTGCGTTATGAAGAAAAGAAAGTTGAACAGAAAGTCACGCAAAAGCGTGGCTGGAGGCGCGCCTTAGGCATAACCATGCCCACGCGACCACGTCAATGACGCGGCCACGTCGTTTGCGAAATAGCCTCCCACGCGTCCGCGTCACCCACGCGAACGCGTGCCCCTAAAAATCGACGTAAAAGAGGTATATGGCAAAGAGTTATAATGGAGTGCGGCTAGAATGATGTTGAAAGCACAAGCCCTACCATGCGGCCGCGTCGTTTTTAAAATATCGCCATCCACGCGATCACGTCAATCACGCGATCGCGTCACCCACAAATTTTGGCAAAATGAGTTTGAGACAGCGAGTTGCGCGAACGTGCAGCTGCCCTCGCGCCATTCGCACAAATCAAGTCACGCGACCGCATGACCCACGCGTCCGCGTCACCTGACAAAATTCACACACCACGCGACCGCGTGAACCACGCGTCCGCGTCGCATGCGATGCACAGAATATCCATATCAGCTAAAATATCATATCTTTTCTTCCCTAATCCTAATTTTTTCTTCTCCCTTCTTATTTCTTTCTTCCCCCTTCTTTCCTCTCTACTCCTTCTCACTTTTTACTTTCTTCTTCCTTACTTTTCACATCCATTATCAAGGTTCTTTTATTTCTTTCTTTACTTTTTACTTTTCCTTTATTTTTTTTATTTATGTTTTATTTTTCTTTTCACCTTCATTGTCTATATTTTCTTTTCTTTTCTTTTTATTCCTTTAATTGGTGTTAGCAATTTATTTGGGTCACTATCTTCTTTTATATTTTGATTGTGAGTTATTATAAATTGTTTGACAATTATATATTACTTTTCATAAGGGTTGCTTGCATGACTCAATTTACTACTTCCAATACGATATTCACCATGCATGCCAAGTATTTGTGAAAAAGCCCGTATGGCATTGTGCATTATTTTGAATTATTCTATTCTACTACTTTAATGCATGTTTTTCACAAAACCCCTTTTATATTTTATTAATTGAATATAATTGTCAATACAAACGTGATGGCTAGTTTGTTACGAGTGATAATACATTTAAGTAATTAATGCTTGATCTATGCTACTCATGCCTTTGCCGGCATGCCAATAAACATCTTGCATTTAATTGCCATCAGATGCACTTGCTTTATCTCCTTTGATGAACTTTTCACATGTAGTCTAGACCATGTGTTAATGACATCCCTTTTTACCGTGCATTGATTATTAACCATAATGTTCGCTCCCTTGCTCGAACCCTTAGCTTTACATATCACTTTCTTTTTCCTTTTTCAGGATGGCCACCAAGAAAGGTAAAGAGAAAGCTACTCCCAAACCACCAGCAAGGAGAGGAACAAAAAGAGCATTAGTGACAGAGCCATCTTCAACAGCGGTGAAACCCTCAACAAAACGAATCAAGAGGATCATCAAGGTCGATGAAAAAGAAAAAGCTTTTCCAGCAAAGGACACTGCGCGGTTTCCTAACCGCTACTGTGAGCAGATGTTCCCCATCCTGGCAGCAAGGAACTATAACAATGAGCACCTTCTTATCCTCCCAACCTACATTGCTGACTTTGTTGAGCCCCACATTGAGCGACGACAATGGAAGTTCCTACAGAGACAGCCACAGCAGGTTAATCTATCGTGGGTAGTAGAATTCTACTCCAACTTTCACATGCCAACCATGCAGTATGTCTATATCCGTCAGAAGCAAGTCCCCATAACTGAAGAGGCCATTCAACAAGCTTTAGATATTCCCCCTGTTCCAGAAGGATTGGACACATTCTAAGAAGCCTAACTCAAGCGCCAGACATACCAATTTGACTGGGACGCCGTTCTCAAAATTATCGCACAACCTGGCAGCAGATGGATCTACGGGTACCATCGATCCCGACCTAAAGGGATATCGGCTTCAGCACTTACCTTGGAGACTTGAGTATGGGCATAGATTATGTCCCACTACGTCTTTTCGAGCACTCATGAGTCCTCCTTCACTGCGGACATGGCTATTTTACTCTGGTGTATCCTTACAGACCAGCCTCTAAACTTACCAAGATACATTCAGAGTGCTATGGGACACGTACAAATTGCGGGCAACTTACCTTTCCCCGCCTTGGTTTCAGATCTCATCTCAGCAGCCGGAGTCTCCTACAGAGCTGGGGATACCAAAGCCATGATTCCACGAGATAATCAATACGTCCCTAACGGGAAGTATATCAGACCTCCAGCAGCAACTATCAACCGGAGCACAGAACCAGCAGGAGATATTCCTTCTTCTTCCACACCACAAGCACCTACAACAAACCAACTACTCCATCAAATACTTGAAAGGTTGGATCGGTAGGAACACAAAGCAAAGCTAAGAGAGCGCCGTAACCAGCGCCGATTCACATACCTTAAGGAGCTATTTATGGGAAACTACAGACCTGACAAAGACCCAGACACCCTGGACTCCACTTCATTTACCAGCACAGGGAGCCATGACGGTCCCGATTATGGAGATGCTGCTACCAGCCCCCCTCTGTTCCTGACAGATGGCACCGAGGACGGTGCAAAGCCTTAAGTGTGGGGAGGTCGGTCAGTACCTGACTTCCGAAGGTAATTTCTTTTCCTTAAACACCAATAAAATAGGATATTTAGTTAATTTTTCTTTTGTAGAATAGGATAAATTGCATAGTAATAGATTAATCGCATGCATGTTCTACTTGATTGAAAAATAATAAGTTTCTTTTTAAGACCCTATTTTTGAAAAATTTCACTAATCTAAAATAAATCTTTTGTGTTAAAATTGTTAGAAGTTGTATTTGGAACATAGTTTAAAAAGCTAAGAACACACAACCTATGAGATTCGAGCTTATTTACATGGTTACATTATTTAACCATAAATATTTTATTCTTGTGTGTTTACTTCTTTATGATTGTAATCTTTATTTTGTTCCATCCTATATGTCCAATGTTTAATGTGTTATATGCATGCATATGATTGAGGCCATTATTTGATTTTAGCTCACTTATCCCAAATAAGCCTACCCTTTAAATTACCTTTGTTAGCTATTTTGAGCCTTTTTATCCCATCTGTTCTATATTTTACCACATTACTAGCAGCAGAAAAATAATTAAATATCCCAATTGAATCTTTGGTTAGCTTAAGATAGAAATTGTGTGTTAATTAAGTATGGGAAAATCGTGGGAACATGGGTTAATAAGGGAATATGTCAGGATAAAATAATGGGAATTTGGGTACCTACTCATGTAAAACTAGAGAAATTAAAAATCTATGTGCATTGATGATATTTATGTTTATGCTGAAAAAAATAAATAAAAAAAATAATAAAAATCCAAAAAAAATATTCAATAAATATTTAATTAAATAAGGGGACAAAATTACCCCAATTCTAAGTTAAGTAAAGCTCCAATGCACATGTGATGAAAATTAAAGGAAAATTAATGCATGAGTATGTAATGTGAAAGTGGAAATTTATGGGTAGCTATGCATGATTCTAGAGTTATATAGAGTGTATGTATGCTAGATAGGAGCTTAGGTTAGTCAAAGATTCAATTTATAGCTCACTTAGCCATATGTATACCCTTACCCTTACCTTGGCCCCAGTACAACCTTTAAAAGACTTCATGATGTTTGCATTAATAGATTGAATATTGTTGATTGGTTAGGTGAAGAACAAAATTTCGAAAGCATGATTAGAGAATGGTAGAGTGATTACCCTATACACTTGGGAGACTAGAGTGCATATACACCATCAGTGAGGGTTCAGTGCTTAATTCTATGTTCCCTGCTTTCATGAGCTGTCTTCTTACAATGTTATCTGTTTTTACTATATAATTTGAATTAGTGAAATCCAATTTGTGTTTGTCTTGAAGAGCTTATTTATTTTAACCAAGTAGACAAGAACCATATAGTTGCATTCACATATATATAGGTTGCATTGTATTTCATGAGTTTTGCATTTTCCTACTCATTTATTTTATCTCCTTCAACTAAGCATGAGGACATGCTAATGTTTAAGTGTGGGGATGTTGATAAACCATTATTTTATGATTTATATTGTGTTTAATTGTGTGGTTTTATCAAGTCTTCACCCACTTATTCATATAATTAGCATGTATTTACAATTCCTTCCCAAAAATTGTTCCATGGTTGAAAACTTGCTTCCTAGAGACCTTTTAATTATGTATTTTAATTCTCCTTTATACCATTCGATGCCGTGATCTGTGCGTTAAGTGTTTCAGGCTTCATAGGGCAGGAATGGCTTAGAGAATGGAAAGGAAGCTTACAAAAATGGAAGAAACACAAGAAACCAAGGAGATGATCAGCGAACAACGACGCAAGCGCATGGCCCACGCGAATGCGTGAAATGAAGAAATCGCAGCGACGCGAACGCGTGCCTGACGCAAACGCGTGGATTGAAGTCTGCACGAATGACACGGCCGCGTTGATGACGCGAACGCGTGACAACGAAAATCGCTGAATGATGCGAACGCGTGGATGACGCGTACGCGTGACCTACGCGATCTGAAAAAATAACAGAATACGTTGGGGTGATTTTAGGCCGCATTTTGACCTAGTTTTCGGCCCAGAAACACAGACTAAAGCTAGGGATCATACAGAAACTCAAGGAACGAACCCACACGCATCCACACACATTAAGATTCATCACATTAGGATTACTTTAGTTTTAGATCTAAATCTAGATTAGTGTTACATTGATAGTTTATGCTTTTGCTTTGGAATGTGGATGTTGAAGAGCCCTTACCTCTGTGAAGATACTACTTTAGTTTGTTTCGTTATTCTTTACTCTTTTCAGTTGATTATTGACTCTATTCAAATAAGTATGTTACATTTTGAGTTTATTAATATATAGAGTTATTTTTATTTTTAATTAATTTTAATTCTCTATTTAATTTTAATTATGTCTTCTTATATTTTTATGATTATTAATTTCATGTCAATGGAGTAGATCCTCTACTTGACATGGGGGTTGATTGAGAGGAGACACTTGAGTTGGAATGCTCAAGTACCTAGTTAAATTGGATGTTGTTAGCTAATTCTGTATCTGCTAACGCTGGACCTTCCCAAGGGAGAGGACTAGGATTTGCGGGTAAGAGTTAGTTTAATCACTATACTTTTCTTTATTCGGTAAGGGTTAACCAAGTGAGAACAACAACCTCTTTACACTACACTTGAGAAGATTCCAACAAGGATAGAATTTCCACTTAATTATTCCCCCAGTCAAGGACTTTTATTTGGAATATCAATAATTATTCTTAGTTTATTTTTATTACTTTAATTCACAATTATTTTAATTACTCATTATCAAAACTCAAACTTTCTGGAAATTTTCTGATTAATAAATTAGCATTCTTTCCTGCAACTCGTTGGGAGACGACCTGGGACTCATACTCCTAGTATTTTTATTTCTAAAATTTGTGACAACCCCTTTTTTTAAATTGGTGAGGCGGATCTTAGCTGGTTAAGAGCTATACGTGCAACGCTATTCTCTTATTTGAAATCTCTTAATTGGTTAACTTTTGCCACGCACCAAGATCACAAACCTTAATCATATTAAGACCAATTATAAATTGTTTGTGACATAATAAATCTCCAAAAATGCTTGCAATAACAATTCTTGCAAAAGTCATTTGCCTAATGGCATTCCAACTTCTAAAGTTGTTTAATTCAAAAAATATTTTCCAATACTCCCATTAGTTTAAACAAAATTTTTTTATAGTTGTACTATCTTGTTTTGGACACCAACATCTTCTTAAGATGTTTAGTAATAAATAGTGGGTAGATGTCTTTGAAATTGGAACCCATCGTTGTCAAAACAACCTATATTGTAATAAAACAATAATCCAAATACTTCACAAGTACTAACTATTCCGTCACCAATCTTATTAGAGGATATCATTTGAGTAGGATTATCATCTCAATAATAACCGTACCCTTTGAAAAAATAATTCTAAATTGTAGCCAATACATTACTTTCAAGTATGCCACACAAAAGGTGGACATATTTAAAAATTTAAAATCTGAAAGTAAATTAAGAAATCTATATTTCAGGAAAAATTATTTAGAATCGCGAATGGGTATCTTGGTTGTCAAGTTGTTACTCATACCTATTCTAAATAAATATGATTAAATTGTATCACATACAGTTATAATCCCAAATAATTATCTGGTTGTCAGATAATTATTTAACTGAATTATATTTTTTACCCCTAGGTTGTCTAGGTTCAAGTATTAAATTAATTCTCCTTATACATCATCATATGCATAAATAAATTTTATCTTTGAGTACAAGTCTCCTAGTTGTCAGGTTGCTCCTTGTAAACAAGAGATAAATTTATTTTTTTAGGCAATCTCCTAATTTTTAGGATTTATCTCTATTGTTAGAGAATTTCTATCAGTATTCATGGATTAAATTTTATACTCCCAGGTTATCTAGGTAAAATATAAAATTAAATCCCTAATACATCAAATGTATATACTGATTATTATCTTGAAAATAAAACTCTTGGTTGTCAAGTCGCTCTTTATAATCAAGAAAATTAAAAAAAAAAACTAATTTCTAAAATTATAGTGTTCAAAACACATTAATCAAATCAAATTTTGATTTTAATAGACTAACAATTTAGCCTTATAAAACTACCAAATCAAATTTGACATTCTCAATATATATACACTTATATATATAAGAAACAAATAAAAATTTATTTTTGTATCTTATTCCTTTTATGTGACCAAAGTCACGATGAAATAAAATCAAATCAGATATTTGATTAAAATCATAACTATTATTTTTCAAAAGGATGATAATTTAATCACAATAAATAATCAAAACTAAAATAAATTAACTGTTAATTTATTAAAAATCCATCTCAATGAAAATAACTACATCATATGCATAAAAAAATATTTGAATTAATCTTATTAATTCACAAACTTTTAGAAAATAAGAATGAAATTTAAACACAAAAAATCAAAGCTCTGATACCACTGAAGGATTACCATGTGTTCATAACACACAGCAGAAGAAAAGAAAGCAATCCTTAAAGATCTATTTTGTGCTTAAACTTTATTCCAATAATATTATGTAGATAAGATCTAAATACCTTTGGACACTTTAGTAAAAATTTTATTCTTTGATTGTATGAAGGCGCTATGCGTATCCACACCGAGACCAACCTTTGCTGTCAACTTTTTGACCAATGGATATCTGATCTAAATTGAAAACCTCTTTGCAACTTTTTGCACACTATAAAATTCTTCTCCAAGAATTAGGCTCACATACATTTATGTGTGTAGAGGTAAAGGAATAAAAACCCTTGTTATTCTCTCACCTTTCCTCTACTCTTAGCATACATATATATAGTATGAGATTTGTTCCTGATTTTAAATTTGATTCTCAATTCAAATTTAAATCATATCTTAAAATTCTAAATCTGAATCATATCATAACAATTTAAAACATAATCGATTTGGATCTCATCCAAATTTATAATTCAAATTCAGAAATAGAATAACTAATTATTCTCAAATCTCATTTAATATTCTCAATTATCATATTATTATTATATTGGTGCTAGCAAAAAATATAATAATATTCCATTTGAATTAATATAATTATTTATTTGATCAAATCAAATTAATAATTAAATAATTCTATAGCAAAGATTAGAACACTCGTTAGTGTATGACCCCATATGTTTAATACTAAGCAGGTAGTAAATTAGTCATACTAAATTTACTAATCAAGGTTGGCGTCTAGCAACACTCCTCAATGACCCGATAGTATAAAGTAATATATTTTTACTAAGAACCTTAGAAGAACAAAGTATAATTCCTTCCATCTTTCCAACTCTTGGTTAACCCTTAGAGTATGGTTTAATTGTCAAACTCTAACTTGTTACCATTATTATAATGAACTGTGAATGACTTAAGAAACTCATTTCTTCATTCATTCAATCTCCTTGGCCAAGGTTTTATTCATCTCAGTCATATAATCATAGAGCTCAAACACTTTACCGAGAGTTGACGGATTCCTTATTGACTAATCATTAATTCTATAAGTATTTAAATTATACCTAATATCCATTCAACTAGCACCCTAGGATATTAGGTGTCCGGAATCAAAGTATAATAAATACATTGTTAATTATTATGACAGTCGCAGGTCAAAGAAAACTTTATTACTATGTTCATCTTGAGAATATCCTATTGACAAATATACGGTAATTATAACCATTAGGAATTCTCAAAGTGAGTCAATTCAATGGTTATATCTCTATATGCACCATCTATATATATATATAATTTAATAAATGAGATCTATTAATCTTCATCCAATGAAGACCATTATATATATTGATCTTTTCGGATTATTAATGTCCTTTCTAATAATTCTTTTTTTTTAACAAAGGAGCTCAATACAATAAAGTGGAGCAAAAAGAAAAATAGTACAACAAAGCACAATACATAATCAAAAATAAAATAGTCGCATCCGTTGTCATCTCCGGTAATGCCATCAACAACCAAACGGATCAACTCCACACCATTCCCTGTAGCTCAAGAATGATCTATGCTTTACTCCTTCAATACTTGTCTGTATGCTCTGGAACACTCTGCTATTGCGCTCCAACCAAATGTTCCAAACAACCGCACAAAATCCTGTCAGCCATTTCCTTTGCTCAGACTTGCCTCCTGGTACTCTAGTCCAACTCTCAAAGAACTCTTTTCCGGTTCCTAGGATGGCCCAAGCTCTATTAGCAACCGTTGACCAAGCACACCATACCTTCCATGTTAACTCACAAGCAAAAAACAAATGATGTACTGATTCTATGTCCTTTTTGCACAACACACACACATTGTCATTATGATTAATAATGCCGAGTCTAGTCAGTCTCTCCTTCGTGTTAACCCTACCTACTAAAACAAACCATGCAAATAGTTCAACCCTTGGAGGAACCAAGCCTCTCCAGATGGAACTAGTGAAGCTGTAACTCGTGATGTCCTCTAAGAGGGTCTCCTTCTGCAACACCTGCACAAACAATTTAGTAGAAAAAACACATTTTTTGTCGAATTTCCAGACCACTGAATCCTCTCTATCAACCGACAAACTTACAACTCGTAACCGGTCGTGGAGTTGATTGAGCAACTCTAGCTCCCATTGGAAGAGTTCTCTCCTCCACTGGAAGTTCCACACCCACTCTAGCCCATCCCAAAACCCACAGTCCCCTATTACTGATCCTTGTTTATTTGAAACAGAGAAGAGCCTCAGAAAATAATCTTTCAAAGATCCACCTTGTAACCAAGCATCCTCCCAAAAATGGATGCTTTGGCCGTTTCCCACCTCCATGGACAAGCCACTGATCATCATATTTCTTATATGCTGCTTCTTAATATTGAGCTGGCAGATATCTCTCCACGGGCCCCTTCCTAATGGCAACGGTTGGGTTGACAGCATTGTAGTTGGGTCCAGCTGATTACAGGAGCATACCACCTTCTTCCAAAGCGGGCAGTCCTCCTTTGAGAAGCGCTACCACCACTTGAATAGGAGCGATGCATTTCTAATTAAAGCATCTCCCACCCCTAAACCACCTAGCTTTTTCAGGGCTTGAACTACCTTCCATCTCACCATTGGCATCCTACTATTCCCATCTTCTTTACTCCATAAGAACCGTCTCTACAGTCCGATTATCTTTTCTACAACTGCCTTTGGCATCTTATACAAGCTTAAGTAATAAATCGGCAAGCTATTGAGAACAGATTTTATGAGGACCAATTTAATTTACCTACTTTGTTGAGAGTTCTAGCTTTCCATAGGCTCAGCTTGTCTTCCACCATGTCTATGATTGGTTTCCATGTCTTCACCAACCGAGGGTTAGCGCCAAGAGAAATGCCTAAGTACCTGACAGGCAACGCCGCTTCAGCACACCCCAACAAACCACACATATTCATCACCCATTCCTTCTCACAGTTAATTGGGATTAGGCTCAACTTCTCAAAGTTGATGCTCAGGCCAGACATCAACTCAAAGTAGCGCAGGAGCCTCTTATAATTCGCCAGTGTCTCTGTTTCCTGTGGACAAAATAAAATTGTGTCATCTGCAAATTGTAGATGCGACAATTCTATATGTCCCTTCCCACCAGCAGTGGAGAAATTCGGCCATTTCTTATCACCTCCCCTACCATCCTGTGCAGCACGTCAACAATAAGCACAAACAGAAAAGGAGAGAGAGGGTCTCCTTGTCTGAGACCTCTCTCCATCTTGAACGGCTTAGACGGTGACCCATTAATCAACACCGACATAGACGCTATAGTCACACATTCCTTCACCCAAGTCCTCCATCTAAGTCCAAAGCCCATCTTCTGCAGTACTATATCCACAAAGCTCCATCTCACTCTGTCGTAGGCTTTCTGAAAGTCTAGCTTGACAACTGCTGCCTGCTTCTTCCGCAGCTTTAGCCATTGGACCGTCTCACAAGCAATGAGGGCACCATCATGTATTTTCCGGCCCTTTACAAACGCAGACTGAGTCTCCCCTACTAAATTTGGCATCACTAATCGCATTCTTCGTACCAGCACTTTGGATATCACCTTGTACACACAGCCAACCATACTAATCAGTCTTAAGTCCTTAATTTCCTTAGCTCCCACAAATTTTGGAGCTAACGCCACCCAAGTAATATTAGCATCTGTTGGTAGCTTCGCATTCTGGAAAAAGCCCAACACAGCTGCAGTAAACTCCTGACCCAGCTCCTCCCAACAATTCTTTATGAATTTCATGTTATAACCGTCACTACCTGGTGCTTTACTGGACTCACAATCCCAAACTGCCTCTCGTACTTCCTCAGTTGATGGCATCACCTCTAGTGCTTCTCCCTCCTTATCAGTAATCTTCTTGACTAGCCCATCACGGATCCCAATTAGAGGAGCATACTCCTGCCTATACAACTCTTTATAAAACCCCAAGATCGCAGTCTTTATTCTAGCCTGATTCCGTACTAGTCTTCCATTAATCACTAGAGATTCAATTCTGTTGTGCCTCCTTCTTGCCGATGCCAGGTTATGGAAGTACCTAATGTTCTTGTCCATATCTCGAGCATGTTGGGATTGGGACATTTGCTTCCAATGAATCTCCTTTCTGACATACCACTTCGCACAGCAAGACACCAAAGCCTTCCGTCTAGCCTCCATTATTCCGTCATAACTACCAGCACTAACCATATCATCAATTTTCTTAATCTCTTCCTCAAACTTCTTTATTCTGTTGTCCATGTCCCCAAACTTTTCCTTATGCCATCTTCTCAGCGGTACTGTTAACGCCTTAAGCTTGTTGGTGAATATATCATTTCCCAAGTTCCTCCACTCGTCCTTTACCAACTACAAGAACCCTTCATGCGTAAACCAAGAATCCAAGCTGCGAAAAGGTCTCGGTCCCGCACAAAGTCTAGAATCTTCTAAAATCAATGGGCAATGATCTGAGAGGCCTCTCGGCCCTCCTTTCAAACAAGTATCTGGGAAGTCCTCAAGCCACTCCACACTAACAAGGACCCTATCAATGCGGCTACAATATTGACCTCGGAACCATGTGAACTTCCGATCAGGCAGCGGTAAATCTACTAACTGTAAGTCCTGTACCCATTCCTTGAAATCCTCCGCAGATGCAGGTAAACTAACAACGCTTTTTCTTTCTTCCAACCGTAGTATCTCGTTAAAGTCTCCCATGAAGCAAAACAGAACCTGACATAGACCCACAATGTAGCTTAACTCCTCCCACATCACCAGTTTCTCACTCCGAACATGTGCACCATATACCAAGCAGAAAGCACAATTAAAATTATTTTTTGTCAGCACACCTTCAACACACAGCCAGCCATCCCCTTTGTAGCAGTTCAACCGCTTAAATAAAAAAGTGTCCCATATTAACAACAAGCCGCCAGAGGCACCAACTGATTCCACATAGTCCCAACCCACCGTATCACTCCCCCACAAGCGTGCTACATCAAACTTGGTCACCACCTCCCTCTTAGTTTCAATTAGACCTAGCATATTCAACCTACATTTTTTCTTCAACTCTTTTACCATACTCAACTTTCCATACCCTCCTAAGCCTCTAATATTCCAACAACTGTAAATCATTTAAAAGAATTGCTGCACACCTTGTTGTGATGTTTAGGCCTGCTCCTCCTAGCTTTCTCCTTTTATTTTTCCATCTTCCTTTTTGCTGCAATGGCTTCATTTTGACTCTGTAGAATCGCCATAATATCTTCTTCATCGTCATAGATCGCTCCTGACTCCACTGCTAGCTTCGATGTTTCCTTATTTTCTAATAACTGTTCTGCCTGCTTATCCCTATGATCAGAATCTGTTATTGCGCCTCCAATTTCTGCTTCAGATCCAGCATCCTCTGTAACTTAGCCATTCACATTGTGTGGACCCACACCTCCATCTTCCCCTTCTATCGCTTCCAGACCGCTCACCTTCCCATCAGTTCCTAAAACCAGCATGCTTGGAACTCCAACTTCAGCTTGGCCGCCTGGTTCGTCACCAAGCCCCACCACTTCCGGTTCATCCTCATAGTCACCCCTTTTTTTCCGTTCCACCTTGCTCAATCCTTCGCGGTTGCACTGCACCGGCCCGTGGCTCCGTTCCTTCGCTTCCCCGCCAGTCCCACCAATGGTGCCTTCCCTCCACGCACAGGGATGCAGGTGTCCTTCCTCCTGCGCTTCACAATTGCCCACGCCATTCGCTGAAGGAGATGTCGCGCAGCACTCCTCGCGGTCCGCCTCCAACAATGGACCACAGATCTCCTTCCCAGACCCAGACCCACGTCCAAGC
>NC_029790.2:107859068-107893410 GCF_000816755.2 Arachis ipaensis | reverse complement strand
TGTGTTTCTTCTGGACTCCACCTAGCTGCCTCCCAAGCCCAATCCGTTCTACCAGCCCAGTTATTAGTTGCCCCACTTGGTGACTTGGTTTGTTTGAAACCTTGTGGGCCTCCCTCATTTGTGAACACACAAGCAACATATTTCCACCGTGACAACTTGTCCCCTCTTGTTTGGCCCTACTTTTTTTTTCCAAGCATATCTGAGTAACAGTTCTCTCTGATTCACCTTCTAAGCAATCATCAGATTCCTCAAAATCAGCCTTTTCATTACACTCATTAATTTTGATTGGATCCGTCATCCGTTGCGTCTTCAAAGCCATTAAATTATCTTGATTGCATTCATTCAAAAAAATGTCCATTATGACCATTATACCCTTATTTTCACCACCATCGTTAGCTCGTGTCCTGATTAGGTCTGCCGCCGGATCCCAAGCCGCTGCCGTCGACACCATTTCGTCGGCAAGTGCGCTATTATTTACACTTATTGACTTCCCGCTTGCGTCTTCCAAAAAGCATTCGTCTCCATATATTTCACGTCCTATTTCCTTCACAAATACATCAAAACCACTGGTCCCAACTGTGATATGTATCCATTCATTGATCACATCAAAGACACAGGTATCGATTAACATGCGGCCAACACTGAAGGATAAGGCAGATTTCGTCATATCATCGCATTGGAGTACTTCTCCCCATAAACCGCCTATCGTATTGAACGTCTCTACTGAACAAACATGTAAAGGCACTCCGTGACTTTCTAACCAAACTGTCCTAGTCTCACTATGTTCGGATTCCTCCCATCTCCATACACTGTAGAAGAATTGTAAGAAACTATTCATTTTGAAGGTAAATGCTTCCTCTGCATTCTTCACAGAATCAAACACTAGGAGGGCTTTGTATGCTCCAAGCTCCCTGACTTCAACAACCTGAGGAAAGTTCTTAACAATAGCTCTCCGTAACGATTTGAAGTCAAAAGGGCTTGTGGTTCCGCCTACTAGACTCCTCAATAGCTACTCGAAATTCTCTTTTGCTATCGGCACTTCAACCTTCTTCGTCCAGCCCTTACCTTGACTGCCCTTGGCAGGTTCTATCCTCTTAGCTTCTTCCATTCTTGAAGAACTTTCACCCTTCTGAAGTACCTTACTCTCCATCGCCGTTCTTACACGGTCTCCCTTACGTGCCTCCGTGTTCCCCTCTCCCATAGCCCTTCTATACTTGGCTTCACCTACGTAGATGAGCTTCCCCCTTATTCTTGTATGATGCATTTCGGTTATAGCCTTCATCGCTCCTCCTTTTGTTGTATATCGTATAAATGCAAACACATACACAACTCCATTTTTCACCTTTCGAGCCAAATAAATGTCATTGATTCATCCTGTCCAATGGAATAATTAAAATAATTCCTTCTTTGAAATATCATTCGGCAGATTATTGACAAAAATTGAAAAAGACACGTTTTCCAGGCGTTGGTACTCTTCTCGATTCCAAATCCTTGGATCTCTTGTCTGAAAATTCCTAGTTCTACCCCACTCAGTGTTTCCCCACCCCCCTCTCTTGCGCTCTCTCTCGCACTCATTTCTGACTCGCCTTTTGACTGAATTTTCTTCCTTGGCCCCGAGAAAAAAACAAGGTTCTAATAATTCTATGACCAAGAACAATTTAGATTAAATTATAAAAGATTTATTTCTCAATATTATGATCACTATCACAATGATAAATCTCTAAATTTAATCAAGGACCTTATTATATTAACATTTTAATATAATAATAATAACAAATTATTTGACACATGATTGATTGGATTGTGGTCATACTACTTATTCCCAACACGATTCAACAATAATTTCACAAGAACAACCCTTAACACAAGCAAATCAAGCATAATTTTCATATATTATTGTTAGATTGGTCTTAAATTTTTTGAAAATTTAGCCGTCGATGGTATATTTGATGCAAATCGAAAACTTCTAAGACAAAATTAAAACAAAATAAAACTTAAATGTATTTTTAAAATTTTTATCGAATTTCAAAGATAAAAAGTATACTTTATCCCTATAGATATTTTTGAAAAAGAAAACTATACATTACGGTCCCACCCTGAATGGAGCAAGACAAGTTTAGTATATATGATATAAAATTAAGATACATATAAATAATGAGACAACGAGTAGGACTCTATGATGAGACATGAGAATTCAAGGCGGATATAGATAAGCAAATACCTACTCGTCGCATCCATTGCCATTCTAAAGAAAGGTTAGTCAAAATGATAGTTAAATATGTAGTGTGTAGTTTGAATGGAAAGAAAAAAAATTATTATATATTATAAATGTGTACTTTGAATGGAAAGAAAAAAAAAGAAGATTCGTACACTCATAAATATATTGAGTGTATGAAAAAAACAATGATGTAACATAGACAAGAAGTATATGAGATTGGAAGAATATGCATAGGTAATAGTTACTAGTGTATAGAAATGAAAAAGGTGAGAGTTAAACACAGGTACTTGAGTTTGTATGAAAAATTTTAGCCAATTAATAAATTAATCACATTAAATGAACAATTAGTACTAATAATTTTATAAAAATATTTGGGAGAGGCACGTCTCCTGTCTATGTAAAGATTTGGTTCCTGTCTATCCGATTGAATTGGGTCAGATTAAATATCTACAGATAGAATGTATATTGTCACTCCTAGTTGACTACATAAAAATTTAAATGATTTAAATTGTCATTTTCATGTTTTATTCTTTATGGTTCACACAATAAGATTTATATCATAAAAATTTGAGTAATTTAAATTGTCATCTCTACGTCTCATCTTTTATGGTTCACACTGTAAGATTTATACTATCAATTAATCTCTACATATAAGTGATTTAAATAAATAAGTCCAAACAAGTTGATTTGACCTAATTCAACTCCCGTGCTAGTTTCTCTAACAAAATTTTCACCCAACGCGCCAATATATAACTTCCATTTTATGGGGATTTTGTTTTCTTTTTCAACTTTTCTCAATGTTATTTGTGTCTCTACGTTCCGTTCCATCTCTGCGTTCTCTGCGTTTCTCCTCCTTAACTATGTGCTCTTCATTCTCTGCATTCTCTTTGTTAAAGTTCAATGCTCTTCATTCAAGTTTTTGAAATCAAGCTGTGAAATCATATTTGAATAGTTATTTCATTGTGGAAGATAATGAATGATTCAAGTTTAGACTGTCAATTAAATCAGAGCAAAGTGGATTATTGTTTTGAATCGAATGAAGCGATTGAGGTGTGGTTCAATTCTAGTTTAATGTTATTCGTTAGTAGTTTATGATTCTGTAGGTGAATAATGATGTTTTTCTTTGTGAAAAGTTTCGATGTATTTCGATTATAAATTGGTGTATTTTGGAACTCTTTTGGTGTATTTTGGAAACCTTTCATTGTATTTGTATGTTCAGACTTTCAATTGAACCAGAGCAAATTGTATTATTCTTTTGAATCGAATCAAGTAGTGATGTGTAGTTTGAATCTAGTTAATGTAGTTTGTTAGTAGTTTATGATTCTGAAGTTGAATCATTTTATTTTTGTTTGTCAGATTTGTTGTGTATGGTTGATGGTTTGTATTTGATTGTAACGTACCAGTTCTGAATTTGATTCTATTATTTTGATGAATCTGCTTCCTCCCCATTTCAATATATTTTAGTTTCTAATATGGTTTATTTTGCACCAATTTCAGTTTATTTTCAGTTTCTGTGTGATGTTGACGAGAAGCTTATTCCAAAGGTTGGAATGACTTTTAACAAGCTTGAAAAAGTTAGAAAATTCTACAAAGATTATTCTAAACTTGCAGATTTTTTTCGAAAATTCAGAGCACAAATAAGAAGGAAAATGAAATTAATAACTAATTGATTACATATATTAGAGAGGGAAAATGGAAATCGAACATATCTCCAACTGAGAAGATAAATCCCTTAGCTGGATTTAATTGTCCTGCAGGAATTTATATACATATATTGAAGGATATTACTGTTTGAATCATTTCGAAGGTTGTGTTGCATCATTCACATCCGTGCTATCCAAATCAAGCAGAGATGCTCAAATAACATAGGCAATTAAGCATGTCTGTACAACATACAACAGAGAATAATGAGGAAGCCAGAATCAAACCAAAAAAAACTTACCAATCATTTGCCGCAGCAACAAGCGGGTCATCGTGAATTAAGTTTTATTGAAAAAGATGTGAGAAATTACATCATGAAAGAAGTACAGAATGTTTCGGAACTAGAAGATGCAAAAGAATTTGGGAAATACTTATAAAGAATGAAAGAGAAGAATCATAATTTTCTTTTTCAAGCTTAAACTTGAGGTTGATCAGTCAATTAAGATTGCTTTTTGAGCCGACACAAGAAGCAGGGCTGCCTGTGAGTATTTTGGAGATGTTATTTCATCTGATACCACTTACAATACAAACATGTAGTATGCTGTTCTGGTTTATGTGTATTTTGATATTACTTTCGGTGTACTTAGACAGTTTTTTGGTGTATATATGATTTTGTTTATGTGTCGTTGTATTCAGGTATAATATGGTTTTTGGTTATTTTATTGGGGTGAATTACCATGATCAGTCAACACTTGTAGGGTGTGCTTTGATGAAAAACGAGGAAATTCAATCATTCAAATGGCTATTTCAATGTTGGCTTCGTTGCATGGGAGGAAATTCTTCGAAAGGAATTCTTACTAATTAATGCGCATCGATGAAAAGGGCTATTGAGGTTGGTATACCCACAACAATTCACCGGTGGTGTATTTGGTATATCATGAAGAAGATTCTAAGTAAATTAAATGGCTACAAGCGACACAAAAAAATTAAACACGAGAAGAGTCATGTTTTTTGGAACTCTTTTACAAAAGAATCATTTGATAGAACATGGAATGATTTTCTAATAAAGTATGGTGTTGGAGACAACAAGTGGCTTTCAGATAATGATGTCTTTATTAGGATTAAGTGATGTTGTTACTTTTAATATGTGGATATTTATGTGTTTTTCTTCTCTAGTAGAGGTGTCAAACTGTACGTCTTTCGGTGTATTTTGATTCTGATTGGTATTTTTCTAATTTTTCAGAGCTTTTTAAAGATTCGTCATTTATAGATTTCGGTTTATCTCGATCCCCACTTTTGGAATGGGATGAGAAACACACAAAAGAGTGAGAGCATGCATGCTTTTTTCAACAAGTTTATTAGGTGCAACAACTCACTTTCCAATTCGTCAAACAGTACGATAATTGCCTAAGTAGTAGAGAGCAGAGAGAGAGAATCAGATATTGCAGATTTTCATACCATCATACCTTGTGCAACAAATTCTCAATAGAAGCTCAACTTCAGCATGTGTATACTCACGAGATGTTCAGGAAAGTCCAAGCACAATTTAGAGAAAATGTGAATTTCATTACAAGATTAATGCAATCCACTATAAGTTATACGGTATATGAAGTTGTAGAACATATTTCTAACTCAACATTCAACAAGTTTGTAGTTACGTACGACACGATATCATCTCAAGTTAAATGTCAGTACTTATTATTCGAGTCAAGAGGGATATTGTGCCGTCATTCTCTGAGGGCGTTAAGTTTTGAGTGAGTAGATAAAGTGTCACCAAGATATATATTAGAACAGTGGAGTAAGAACGTAAAGAGGAAGCACACACATCTCAAGAGCAGCCATGACGGCCTCTTTTGGAGCCAAGAAGTAGGAGATTTGTCGATTTGATATTTCAGTCACAAAATATTTATGAATTTGCATCAAAATTTGAGTTGACTACGATTCTGCACAGTGCATATGACAATGCTATGGTTGAGATGCAAGAATACAAAGCCAAAAGCAAAAGGAAATGTTCGTTATTTCACGAAGATGTTTCATTGGAAGATATTAACGAGATTCAAAGACCTCTACGGGTGAGAACAAGAGGACGTCCGAAAAATTTTGCTAATATATGATTTACCTTTTGCAGTTGAACCTTTTTTGTGGTGGTTCAGTAGTGCAATCAAATTTTAGATATTATCATGGACATATTACGAATTATAATTTCAGAGGTTCAAGAGAATAAGATAGATTTTTGATGTTTTTATGAATCTATTTTGTTGTTATGTGATACAATTTTGGTGTAATCTACGTATTGTTATTTTTTTTTTTATGGAAATGAGGTTTAATGTTTAAGTTTTCTTATTTTGTTCTTTTTTACAATGTTTTGAAATTATTTTTTCCAATTATTTGATGGGATTTGTTTCTTTAAAATATACAATACACAGACAATTCAATACTTAAGTAGTGTAGAAATTTAACCTAGAGAATTCGGTGTTTATTTGAATAATTTTCGGTGTATTCGAAAAGTAATTCGGCGTAGTATAGAATTTATTCTTCTTTTCCTACATTTTTTTTAACCTAGATTTATTCAGATTAACAGCATTTCAATACAGTACAGATAGGTTCATCAGAATTTAATTTTGGAAAGAAAATTATGTACTATCAATACAAAGATACAATTTACAGTATTAAACTATCTACTATCAATATTTGATGATTTCAATGTATAGTAAGAACTCAGTAGTGTAGCCGATGGCTTGGATAGTCTGATTGCTTCACATTTTTCAATGGTTTTATCTCTGAGTTAATTCATTTCGTCAAATAGAATAGTTGAGGCATATTTCACTCTGAAATTATCAACTTAATCCTACAGTTTAAAGAAATTTCCTATTATTATTAAAGTCTGTTAATTTAGTAATAGAGAGTTATTTATTTTTAAAGATAGTTACCTAGTTTTAATTCTACCACAAATATTTTCTCTTTTTGATCTATTTTGGATTAATTAACACCAGCCATTTCATAACATATATTGCACAATCGTTGCTAAAAAAGAATAAATTAACACAATAAAATAATAGAGTAAGAGAAAACACAATAAAATTTATTAAATAGAAAGATTTGATACCTTATCCGTTGCCCACTGATGTTGATGTACGGTGCTTCAACACCCTCATCCTTGTTTATAAAAGATTCTCCTCCAGCAAACACCCTCATTTTTGAAATGTTGAATCCCTAAAAATCAAAACAAGGCAAGTATAATTTCAACCTTCAGATTCGATGTTTATTTGAATATTTTTCTGTGTATTCGGGAAGCAATTTGGTGTATAATAATATTTATTCCTCTTTTTCCATAGAATTACAAGTGCACCTTATTTCAAACAGATAGAAACAATAGAATTTATAGAGGGAGCAGAAATTTGTATCAAATAAACAACTTACAACAAATTTATTAATTGTTGTTCTCTCTTTTGTAGGAACTTTTTTGTTTATTGGGTCAAGGACATGAAATTTTTTCTTTTCAACATCCACTATCCATAACCACCAATGTTGCACATAGAAAATCGAGACAAATATCTGAAACTTGACTAGAGAGAACAATTTTTTAGCTTAATTGCCACCTAATGTAAGAATTATTTAAGAAACTTTATAAATGAAAGCTTACAAATGGATAGGATACAAGTTTTTTCTTGTCCAAAAATGGGAGGTAGTCTTGATAGTCTTCAACCTGAAAGGACTCTTTAGTTTTTGGATGAAGGAAGTTGCCCTCATGACTCGACATTGCGTAATCCTACAAAATTTATATAACATCGAAAGAAATAGATACAGCAAACAATGTATTTTAAAAATACACCAAAATTTTAATCTATTACAACTTATAATAATATCAGGGAGAAAATAGTATATGAGTTTCTTAAATCTTTTAATGTTTTTGGTGTTCAGAATTTGGCACATTACCGAGACAACCTACGAAAACCAAAACCCCAAACTTAATACATATATGGCACAATGACTGATAAGAAAATCATTAACGTTATTCTAGGATTATCAGATTTTCGACATCTGATTCAGCTTTTAAGGATTCAAAGTGTATTCTTCTTATTTTCAATAGTTTTTCATGCTTCAGTATAAAAATTGTCTCCCACTCATTAGTGCTTTCATCTTCATAAGTCTTGATATTTATCACCCAATAAAAGCATTTCTCCTTAAGTTTATCTATTATTTGCTTCTGCCTCATGGGAGTTTTGAATTTGTCGAGGAAGTTCATTATATAGGCTGCACCTTTTCCAGAGAGGGACTTTTCTCTCTACCAAAATTTAATGCTGTTGCAACCCCAGTATCTATGATAGCTTCCACTAACTTTTTAAAATCTTCCTCCGATATTGGACTGTCCTGAGATTTTCTCTTGACAGCTTGTGGTTTATCCTCTTGAGAAAGTATAGCCTCCTCACTTGATTGAGTGAATCCAAGACTAAATGATGGTGCAGGAAAGTCATTCTTCAATGCAACATTGGCAACCATCATTATTGCATCAGTATTGTTTGAGGGAGTGAATGACTATATGGTGACACATAAAATATCTTAAGATTACTAAGAAAATATTGAAAAAGAATTTTAAGAAGTAGAACTTACATATTAGTAGGAGCTACTTTTTTATGAGATTCTTGTTGTGGTTGTTAAGGTTCTTCTTCAGTACATTTCTTTGTTGAAGATTTTGCAACAGAATGTTGAGGTTGGGAGAGACTTCAGGATTACAGAAAAGGAATTTAATTAATACAATCAAACCAAGTGCACCTTAATTCACATGAAATACACAGAAATATAAATCAAATACATCAAAATTTAAAAAGATATAAAACTTAATAAAACAAGCACAAAATGACAGTAGAAGCACTACAATAAATTTCTATGGGCTAGTTACAACAAATGCATCAACTAAGTCCATAAAAATGGACAAAATCAATATTCTTTTGCTTAGTTATAATAAAAAGAGGACTACAACACCAAGCACACCTCAAATAACAAGAAATACACTGAAATACAAACCAAATAAACTAAAACTATTAGAAAAGGAATTTAAATAATACTTATTAATATTTTTTTCTATATCTTCCTCTCCGGGTGACGTTGCAGCAGTTTGCTGAGTTTGGGAAAGGCTTAAAGTAGGAGCAAATACTTGAAGTGGGACTCTAAAAAAAAGAAAAAATGAAAAAGTTAATATGGCGTAAATATTCAGGTACAAATGGTTAACTCAATGAAATAAAACATCGAAAGTGAGTTGGAAAACTCACATGTCCAACGATTCTGATTGAGAATGAGTTTGTTTCGAAAGAACAATGATTTGTCCTTTAGGATTATCATTTATTATTCATTTCTGAATAGGAGCTGGTTCATTCAATGATTCCTCTTGTTCCATGTACCTGAAATACACCGAAATCACATCAAAACTACACCACAAGCATTCAATAAAAGCATAACTTCTGTTACATGAGAACTTACATAGTTGCATTTTTTGTATAAAATCTTAAAGGAATTTTTTTCTAAAATAAATATGAAATCAGAAGCAGAATATGGTAGCACAAGAATGAAAGAAATAGTAAGAAAAAAAATACATTTTGTCAATTGGTTGATTTACACTACTCTGATTGCTTGTCTGTGTTAGAAACACAGTATCATTTTTACTTGCCAAATTTTACATGTGATATTCTAAGGACAAAATAAATATTATTAGTAAAACTAGAATAATTATATCAGATTTAAGGAAAATTTAGCAAAGAAAGAACTTTAGACAATGAATCTTACGTTGGTGAAGGATTATAGTGAGCTTCCGTAGAGTGAAGCCCAGTTTCTGGAATATCAGTGACTTTTTGTTGCATTCTGGAAAAGCAAACAATCATCAGGAAAAAAATAGTAAAATTGTCAAAATACACTGAAAATTGACAAGTATAATATCTTACAATGATAGTTTCTGAATCTTACTCATTATCAGATTCAGTTTCTTTTTTGGGTTCAGTTATGCAAAAGCGAACAATTCTCAGGTAAATGAACACAATAAAGATAGCATTACAATGATAGTTTTAGAATCTTACTCATTCTCAGATTTGGTTTCTTTTTCAGAAGATGAATCTTCAATAATTTGTTTTCTTTTTGGATTGCATCCTGGAAAAGCAAACAATCATCAGGAAAACATAATAAAATTGATAAAATAATCGAAAAATAATACTTATATTTTTGCAGGCTTGTGAATTTTTTCTTAAATCTTTGTTTTCTTAATTCCTCACTTTCTTCACTTCTGACAATACATTCAAAAATTTTGTTAATAAATAAACTTTTGACGAAAAAGTAAAACATAGTATTTTCAATTATAATTGCTGAACCTTACACATTATCAGATTCACGTTCTTTTTCGAAAGAAGAATCCTCGGTAACATGCTTTCTTTTTTTGGACTTCATCCTGAAAAAGGAAACAATCATCAGGCAAGAAAACATAATAAAATGGCAAAAAATAAACCGAAAAAGAATACTTACTTCTTTGCCACCCTTTTAGATTGCTTTCTTCTTTTCGATATCTCCTCCGAGTCATCTGTAGAATTGGACTCGGATTCAGCAAGACTTTCACTTTCTGAAGAAATACTCTTCTTCTTCTTTTCCTTCTTTCTTTCCTTCTTTTTTCTTTCTTTTTCCCTTCTTTTAGTTGTTTTTTCAGCTGTGTCATTTTCACAATTCCCTAAAATAGAAAAAATATTTATTTACATAATATATTTATAAGAAATACACCAAAAATAAAGAAAAAATTCTGTTGAGTTACCATCTTATTCTTGATCTCAGCATTTATTCTTTGTACCAGCACTCCTTGGTCCAATGTTGGACCCATGGTGGTCTAGGAATTTCATTTATCGGGCTATATTTTTATGTCGATTTGTGAAAATATACAATCATTAGAGTATAGAGGCAGTCATTAACAACATATTTCTTTTCCAATATGTGCTTTTTAATGCCCTTTATTAGGAAGTTGAGCACATGATTAGTCCAATTCTATTGAAATATTGCGTCCACGTGAAGAATGAGCGGCATGTGAACTAGAGAAGTTTTGTTTATCATTGTCGACAACAAGAAGGACATCTGAATGTATAAGATGAATGTCCTCTTGAATTTCATCCGATTTTTCTCCCCATCGACATTCATCTCCATCATAGAGGTTGATAATTGTGACAAGGTCTTGCCTTGGAAGCTTCTAACAACTTTCTTATTCTCCTCACTAAGTTTTTGAAAGTTAATTTTTGCTGGATAGCGTGGCCCTGCAAAAGCGGAAAGAAATATTTCAATAACACAAATTTAATTTGATAATACACTAAAATTTGATTCACAGAATATATTAGGAAATGAATTTTTACCAGTTATACTTAAGCTAAGGGCAGCTGCTATATTTTCTTAGGTGATATTGATTATACTATACCGTGTGTCCAATCTGTTACGGGGCAGATCAAATGAATATGCCAATTGTTTCAATAACTTATGTGGCACATTTATTGGAGGGATATACATCAAACCACCAAATCCCAATTCTCGAACAATTACTTTTTTGTCCTCGCTCATGTTCTAAAATTTATCATGAATTGATCTTATAGAACATCTCAAATCATGAATTTTCTGTAAATAAACGAGAATCATGTAAATAAACTATATTTATACAAAATAAATTGAGTTGTTCAAACATATATATACTTACATTATATTTTGGTTCTACCTTTGGTGCTATTTTTTCTGTAAAGAATAAAAAAAAGGTTAATATATTGAAAGAAACCAAATACACCGAAATACAAACTAAACACACCACTATTGTTTTTCGATTACATCATATAATGTGAGATTAAAAAGACATACAACTGAACCAAACATGCATAAAATAATACCAAAAGCATTAGAATAAAATTCGATGGTTTGTTACAAGAAATTGATAAACAAAACTTCTGATAAACAGACAAAAAACAATTGCAAATCACTCAAATATGTATACAATAACATCAGAAGCACAAGAATATTCTATTTTCTAGTTATAGCATAAGGAATACACCACCACCAGTTGCACCTAAATTCTGATAAAATACACAAAAAGGCAGACTAAATACACCGAAAGACAAACTAAATAGGCCGAAGCACAAACATGGATACAATGATACTAGAAGCACTACAGACACTCATTTCGAAACATGCACAAAAACACATTCAAATCCTTCAAACACATGCAAATATAGGTTAAACTATACAGCAAACACTACGTAACATTTTTACACCGACCTAATATAGTTATCACCAAATGAAGCGTATAAGGAGAACAGTAATGCAATAACATAAAATAAACTGCAATATTACTACGTAGTGTTTTGTGATCAGAATGAGAAAGAGAAAAATGAGAAAACTGTAAGATTAGTGAATATTACCATCAATAATCTTTCGTCTTTTTTTTCTGTGTTTGATGGTGAAGATTTTGACTTCAGCTTTGAAACTTTTTTGATTTTTTGTGACGATTTTGAGAGATTTTTGAGAGGTTTTGTTCGTTGTTTGAATTTTGAGTGTTGCGGCTTTGATCGAGGGAGAAGAATCATTTTTTATAATGACGTTCGTGCTATTCGATAGTCTTAAAAGCGCGTGTTTACATGTACTCTAATCTGAAAGTTGTTTTGGTTGAATTTGAACCAATTTGTTTGAACTTATTTGTCAAAAAAACTTAGATGTATGTGTAACAAATCTGTTATACTATGGCCATGTTTTAATACATTAATACGCTTTCCGTTTTAAACTTTTAATACTAACTCTTATTCACGGATCTCGCTACGGTATAGAAACTGAAGGTTGTAGAAGGCTTAGAGATGGGGGGATTGAATCTATGACCTTCTTTTATGTTAATGAAATAACCCTTTTGAAACACACTTTCAGTCTGAATCTGTTTGAACTCAGTAGCGGAAAATTTATGAGACAATTTCTTTTTATCTCATGAATATCAGAAAACAGAACAGAGAAGGGAAGAGAGAAGTTGACACCATCATGTATCTTGGTTTAGTTGCCTTGTGCAATGCAACCTACATCCAGTCTCCACCACAACAGTGGTAGAATTTCTACTATAGTTAAAGTATTACATACACCGATTCCACAAGATTGACACAATCCTTTTTCTTATCAAGTTCTAACCTAACTTGACTTGGCTATGCTAATACCTAACTCTTCACTCTTAGTTCTCACCCAACTAAGAAAGGGGTACCTCACTGGTACAAGATATAAGACACAACACCAACCTAAATAAATCTGAAATCACTCTAGGCTTTTCACTCAAGTGTATCACTCTGCCTCTTTCTACTCTTAGGCTTTTACTTGAGCTCTCTCATTCTACCTTTTACCTAAAGAAAATACAGAAACATAAACATTAAAAAGAAAATTACAATCTATAAAACATGAAGGAGATTAATGCTTCAACAGCCTCTTTGCTATGTGATAAACTAGATTTGCTTGCCTCTGATTTAGTTCCTCATTCTGGCAGAATGCTCCTTTGACTAGGAAGCACTGTCCAAGTTGATGAACTTCTTCAGAGAACTCTTCTCAGAACATAAACCTCAAAAACACTGGTTATCTCTCCTTTTTTTTTCTGAAGGATGAAAATCTTTTTTTGTATCTCCTTGCATGATGTTGAATTGCTCTCACCTAGGTCAACTCCTCAAGCCGTGAGCTTCACCAAATTATATTTTCACTTTCTTCCAATAATCCTCAAATTAGGAACTTTGGTTCTAACCTTCTTTCTTGACCGAAAGCCTCAGGACAGCAAAGAAAAATATTTTCAATGGAAAACCCAGATCTGAATCCTTGAAATACTACTTGGTCCCTAAGACACAAATTTGATCATAGATTTACAACAGAGATCACTTTCTTCATTTATTCCAATTTGGAGTGGCAGATAGTTGGGGAAGAGGAGAAGAAAGCAATATGCATGCAAGAGAAAATTAATCACCTTTGGCTTCTGACTTAGCTTGATATGGTTTGATGTGGGTGATTAGACCTCAATCTTTTTGCTTAACCCTTCTCTTTCTTTCTTCTTTGGTGAATACTTAGGAACGAAGCTCTCTCTCTTTCTTCTCTGAGTTCTGATCGAAGAGAAAAAGTGAACGTTGCTTTGGAGGCAACACTTTGGAGAGAACAGCTTGAGAGGAATGCCTTGGACTTGGATCATATTCACTTACCATTCAGCCCATGTGATTTCTTTGTTATTTGCAATTGGGCTTTGTTTGAAATTGTTGCCCACTAAGATAGATTTAGCTTGTTCCATATTGGGCTGCTGCAACAATGAATTTTAGTCTGCAACACTTAATCAGAATTAATCAATATTAATTGGTTAATTAGCCCAATAAAAATAATGTTTGTCATCATCAAATTAATTTAGTTAATTTCTTAACTCAACAATCTCCCCCTTGATACAAACATAATTGTAGCATTTAATCAAAAGGAATTGACATTGGATAAAATTAAGAAACTTCCCTTTGATTTATGTCATTTGCTTTTGTGTTGCTCCCCTTTCCTTTTCAAGAGTAGCTCTCCCTAGATTTATGCTCTTTTCTTACTCCCTGTTTATTATTCTTATAAAAAATATAATAAAGAGCTACACACAATTCAACTTGACCAAGGGCTTTTACACAACCAGCAACATAAATCCAGCCCAATTCTAAACATATCATGTCAGCACTTTTAACAAGTATCCATTTCAGAAGCTGCTCAAAGAATTCGAACAAAAACAGAGCATCAAGATTAACCAAGAGATGACAAAACAACAAAACTTGTAAGATAAAATCAAATTAGCCTGATCACAGCATTATCAAGCTTTCAAAGCAATAAGTATCAGATTTAATTCACACATAATGACCACAGTAGTAGCAAAATAACCAGAATCAGAGTACTACTACTCCCCTTTTGTCATCAAGGGAGGAAAAACACTCAATACCAAGATAAAACTGCACCTTAAAACCTGCACAAAAGTGTTAGTTCAAAGTCCAAAACCAGTATGTAATTAACTAAGTGCAACAGTAGTTAAAAGTATTACAGTCATCCAAAAAAGACATAGAGTAGTTCAAAAGTAAAGGACAACAGTTTTCATGAGACAAAAGTGAGCAGACAGCAGCAGTAACATGAGACAAATCTAGGCATCTGAACCATCCTCCTCAGTATTAGCTTCTTCTTCAGCATCAGTGGCAACATCTTCATCCTATTGGAGATTGTCAATGAACTTCATGAAGACAGCCACTCTGTCTCTGGATTTTTGGAGGAAGTTCTCATGCTTGCTTGCCAGCTTCCTTTGTTCCTTACTCATGGCAATCATATGATTTGATTGGGAGACAAAACTCTTGGACCACATCTTTGACAATATTAAACAGAGCACATTTTTGTCCAGTAGAGATGGAGGTGTCCTCGGTGGAAAGAGGAGGAGAATCCTCAAGAATGAACTCATCATCTTCATCATCTAGAACTACCCTTTCAAAGCGAGTTGGTCCCTTATGCTGTTTCACTAAACCACCTCCCTTTAGATAAGAGTGTCTATTCTCATATGACTCATCAGACAAATCAACACCAAAATGTTCAAAAATGCAAGTTAAGAACATGCCATAAGGAAGAGCTTTATCTTTCTCACTTCTAACAGAATCAAACATGTATCTTACCATCAAATAAGCAAAAGAAAATTCTGTTTTAGTGAGAAGAGTGACAATCGTGATTTAATGTCGGTAAAGAAATTCACAAATATAATCGCGTTGCAAGTATAGCTTCTAAACCAACAAAAAATCCTTTCGTACAAACGTTTGGGTGTCACAAGTAACAAACCCCTTTAAAATTGATAACTGAAGTATTCAAACCTCGGGTCGTCTTCTCAAGAAACTGCAGGGAGGTATGTTCTTATTATTGGTTATGAGTTTTGTAAATTGGGGGGTTTTGAAAGTAAGGAACAAGTAATTTAAATGACAAGTAAAATAAATAAATAACTATAAAATAAACTCTTGGCAAGGTATGAAAATTCGGAAGTCCTATCCTAGTTATCCTTATCGATGGTGATGAGAATTGAGTTTTAATCCCACTTAGTAACCTTTACTAAAGCAAGGGAAAATCAAGTGGACTAATTAGTTAGATCCTCAAGTCCTAGCCAACTCCTAAGAAAGGACTAGAGTTAGGGGAATTCAATTCAATTAGCAAAAATAACAATTAACAATCATGATAAGTTTGATAACTCAAGAGTATCCAGTTAATCAATTAAAGCCAAGAATATAAAAAGCTAAATAAGAATCATAAATTTGAAATACCTCAATTTATATTAAATAAAGAAAATCCTAACATGAATGGTTCATAAGCCGATTTGGCAACATAAGTAATTAAATAAAAGCATTAAAGTATCTGAAAGTAAAAGAGAAATATAAAGTAAAAGGAATATTGAACCTGAGAAAGAGTTGAAATCCTAAATCCTTTAAGAGGAATCCTAATCCTAAAACCTAAGAGAGATGAGAGAACCTCTCCCTCTAAAAACTACATCTAGAATATGAAAAGTGAATGTATGATCATGAATGAATGGATTCTCCCACTTTATATCCTCTAATATGTGTTTTTTGGGCCGCAAACTGGGTCGAAAACAGCCCAGAAATCGCTGAAGAAGAAATATGTCACGCTGATTTTCGTCACTGCGATGCATCCGCGTGGAGCACGCGTTTGCGTCGCATAGCGTCAGGAAAACTATGGTATATTATATATCAAATCGAAGCCCCGGACGTTAGCTTTCTAATGCAACTAGAACCACGTCGTTTGGACCTCTGTAGCTCAAGTTATGACAGTTTTAGTGCGAGAGGGTCAGGCTGACAGCTTTGCAGTTCCTTCAACTTCTTGTATTCCTTCCACTTTTGCATGCTTCCTTTCCATCCTCCAAGCCATTCCTACCCTGTAATCTCTGAAAATACTTAATGCACATATCAAGGCATCGAATGGTAATAAGAGAAAATTAATAATTAGCAAATATAAGATCAAAGAAGCATGTTTTCAATCATAGCACAAAATCAGGAAGGAAAAAGTAAAAACATGCAAATAGTATGAATAAGTGGGTAAAGAGTTGATAAAAATCACTCAATTAAGCACAAGATAAACCATAAAATAGTGGTTTATCAAAGAGCATACAAAACAAGAGTGTCAGTGTAAGATACTCTTTGATATGAACCACTCTGAGGAAGGATGATATGATTTACTATACGGTGCAACTGAGCACGTTCATAACCCAGGGCTCTGTGAGTAGGGGTGATGCCATCAATCAGAGAAACATGTTCACAAATATGAGCTAGAGCATCATTGAAAGAGATACCAACTCCTTCATCCCACTTACCAAAAGTATATGCACAAACCCCAACATCAGTGTATTTCAATGAATCACTGATTGTTTCATTGTTTAACACATATCTCGGTCCTTGACATAAGAATGAACACTGCCCTCATGATAAGTCATATTAGCATAAAACTCTTTGACCAAAATTAGGTACACTGGTTTTTTGATGTTAAAAAGGTGATTCCAGTCCAGAAATTCCAAATTTTCAACAAAAGAAAAACCTTTCTTTTTCAGATTTGGTAAATCAGCAAGAAAAGAGGGACACAGGGTATGCTACTTAATAACCTCTTCATAAAAATCAGTATTCATGACAGACTTAAATTTGTAAGGGTTATAGTTTGAGTGGGAGGTCATGAAGTGTGATTTGTGTGCAAAGGGATCAATGTCTGGTTCTCTAACAGATTTAAGAGGGATACGAGGTTTACCTCTCTGAGAACGAGTGGGAACAGACCTTGTCTTAGGTTGAGTGGGCTCAGAGGTAGGTTCAGCAGCAGCTGGGTGTTTCCCTTTCGAGATGCTTGGCTTTGATGAACTATGTTTTGAAGGCGGTTCCTTTGGTGGTGGCGTTTGCTTAGCTGAGGGTGGAAACCTTGAGGGGTTCTTAGTGCGAGCCATGGTATCTGAACGAGGAGGTGAGGTAGGAGGAGAAGGAGAAGGAGTGAAGGTTCGGTCTTGAGAACGAGTGGAAGGTTTCTGTTTTGCAGGGAGCTTGAAGATCTTTTCATGAGGAGGCTTTTGAGAAATAGTTTTCTTCCTCATTTGGTTGGTTTCTGATTTTGAACAAAGAGAAGCAGTAAAGGTAATGGGGAGAAACCGAAGGGTTGGAGGAAGGAGTTATGAGGGGAGAAGAAGGAGTGTTGGTAACCGCACCATAAAAAGTTTTTCATAAAACATGCAACTGTATCATCCATGATTTGACTTTGAAAGGACTTGACATCATAAAAAGAAAGATATGATTTTATTAAAAGATAAAATAGAAAGTAATTTTAAAATTGAAACCTTTTGACTGAAAATAAAAATGAATAAAATAAATAAAGTAAACTAAGATACAATAAATAAATGGATCATGTAACACTCATATTGGGTCTAGAGGTGGTTTGGTTTAAGGAAACATATTGGACCACCTAGATTCTGAATTTTAAGGTTGGCCCAGATAATTCAACAAGTGCAGAAAAGCCGAGAGAGATCCGTTTAGAGATGGTTCTTCATATGCTGAGAATTGTCTCATACCTGTTTATGAGACAAAAACTTCAACAAACACATAAACAATTTTCAAAAAATGAATCATAACTTAAAATCCCTAGACTAGTCCTAAGCATGCAAAATCTGTCCTCAGCTAGTGGTTTAGTAAAAATATAAGCTAATTGCTCTTTTGATTTAACAAATTGAATGTTAATATCTCCTTTTTGAACATGTTCTCTTATTGAGTGAAATCTCACTTCAATATGTTTAGTTCTAGAGTGCAAAACTGGATTCTTTGAAATGTTAATGGCACTCATATTGTCACACAACAAGGGAATATTTTTAGCAATTAATTTATAATCAGCAAGCTATGTTTTTAACCACATAAGCTGAGAACAACAAGAAGAAGTAGCTATATACTCAGCCTCTGCAGTGGATAAAGCCACTGTTGACTGCTTTTTACTTGACCAAACATTCAAAGGCTTTCCAAGGAAACAACATAAGCCTGATGTGCTCCTTCTGTCAACTCTATCACCAGCAAAATCTGCATCACAATAACCAATTGTAGAAAAATCATCAATCTTAGGATACCATAAACTAAAATTGGATGTGTCATGAACATATCTAATGATCCTCTTAATTGCAAAAAGATGTGACTCTTTTGGTTTTGATTGGAATCTTGAATACATTCCAACACTTTGCACTATATCAGGTCTAGAGGAAGTTAGGTACATAAGAGAGCCAATCATTCCTCTATACCTAGTCTCATCTACATCTTTCTCAGTTTCTCCCTTTTCTAATTTTGAATTAGGGTGCATGGGAGTTCCCATGGGTTTGGCATTTTCCATACCAAATTTCTTAACTAGTTCCTTGGCATACTTCTCTTGATGAATAAAAATACCATTTTCAGTTTGCTTAATTTGAAGCCCAAGGAAAAAATTAAGTTCACTCATCATACTCATGTCAAATTCACTTGTTATGAGTTTTCCAAATTCAGTACAAAGGGATTCATTGGCTGATCCAAAAATAATGTCATCAACATAGATTTGGACTAGAATAAAAGAATCATTAGAATTCATGATAAATAGAGTAGTGTTTGTGGTGCCTCTTTGAAAACCATTTTTCAAAAGAAAAGAGCTAAGTCTCTCATACCAAGCTCTAGGAGCTTGTCTTAAACCATAGAGAGCTTTTGATAGTTTGAAAACATGGTTAGGAAATTCTTTATTTTCAAAACCAGGTGGCTGAACCACATACACTTCTCTATCTATCACATCATTCAAGAATGCACATTTCACATCCATTTGATATAATTTAAAACCACAAAAGCAGCATAAGCTAGAAGAAGTCTTATGGCTTCTATTCGGGCAACAGGGGCAAATGATTCGTCAAAATCTATTCCTTCTTCTTGATCATATCCTTGTGCCACTAGCCTTGCTTTGTTTCTTGCAATGCTACCATCCTCTCCTAGATTGTTCCGAAATATCCACTTGGTGCCGGTCACTTTCTTTCCACTTGGCTTTGGAACCAATGTCCAAACTTGGTTCTTCTCAAACTCATGAAGCTCATCCTCCATTGCCTTTACCCAAGAAGGGTCATCAAGGGCTTTCTTGACGTTCTGAGGCTCCATTTGAGAGAGAAGTGCAATGCTTGATTCTTCATTTTCCTTTCTAGATGAAGAGCGAGTCTTGACACCATGAGAGACGTCCCCAATGATAAATTCCTCAGGATAATTCTTCAAGAATCTCCATTCACGAGGTCTGGTGGACTTGGAGGCAGATTCAGTCACCAAGGGATTCAGGGAACTGGTGGTTTCAGGATTTCCTCTAGATTCATGAGATAAAACAGAATTGTATTTTGTTGGATTTTTAGCAGCTGCAGTTTCTGGTTCAATTTGTCCATAATTTTCATTTTCATGATTTTGTGCTATTTCATCGTCCTTTTGAGCCTAATTTCCTGCATCACAGTCTTTTAAAATGCTTTGAACCAAGTTAGTATCACAGAATGTAATATGTATGGACTCCTCAATTATTCTAGCTTTTTGATGATAAACTCTATATGCTTTGCTAGTTGTGGAATATCTTACAAATAAACACTCATATGCCTTTGGATCAAATTTTCTCAAATTATCTTTGTTATTTAGAACAAAACATTTGCATCCAAAGATATGCAAGTAGTTCAAATTTGGTGGGTGACCTTTCCAAAGTTCATAAGGTGTTTTCTTCAGAAATTTCCTTATGATAGTTCTATTCAAAATGTGGCAAGCTGTGTTAACCGCTTCAGCCCAAAGGAATTTTGGAATATTACTCTCACAAAGCATGACTCTTGTCATTTCTTGAATACTTCTACTTCTTCTTTCCACAACACCATTTTGTTGTGGTGTCCTTGGACAAGAGAAGTTGTGAGATATTCCAAATTTCTCACAAAAGGATTCAAATAATTGGTTTTCAAATTCAGTTCCATGATCACTTCTTATAGAAGAGATCTTTAAATCATTTTCATTTTGAATTTTCTCGCTAAAAATTTCAAAGGCCGAAAAAGCTTCATTTTTGTGTGCAAGAAATAAAACCCAACCAAATCTAGAGTAGTCATCCACAATTACTAAACCATAATGTTTACCACCTAGGTTTTGAGTTTTTGTTGGACCAAATAAATCAATGTGTAGCAATTCAACTGGTCTTTTAGTAGAGACGTCTTCCTTTGATTTAAATGAACTCTTTGTTTGTTTTCCCATTTGACAAGCATCATAAGCATTGTCTTTGTCAAATTTTATCAAAGGAAGACCTCTTACTAATCCTTTCTTGACAAGTTTGTTTATTTGAAACATACTTGCATGACCCAATCTCTTGTGCCATAGCCACTTTTCAGATTCTTTAAAATGAAAACATGCTACATTTTGATCCTTTAGTTCATCAAGGGTAAGTCCATACACATTATTACAACGCTTAGCAATAAACAATACTTCATTTGTCTTTTCATTCATAAGACAGCACTCTAATCTTTTGAAAGTCACTAAATAACCTAAGTCACACAATTGACTTATACTCAAAAGATTATGCCTCAACCCATTTACTAAAAAAACATCATCAATGAAAGTAGAATGATTATTACCTACTTTTCCAATAGCAACTATTTTACCTTTTCCATTATCTCCAAAGGTCACAAAACATCCATCATACTTGTTTAGTTTGATGAAGAAAGTTGACCTTCCAGTCATGTGCCTTGAGCATCCACTATCCAAGTACCACATATCGCTTTTGTTCTTGGATGCTAGGCAATCTGCATCAAAAACTTCAAGTAACATTAGGTATCCAAATTAATTTGGATCCTTTGAAGTTAATCCATCTTGGTTGTCCAAGTGCATTGAAATCACAAATAACATTGTAAATTTGATTTCCTACAATTCTTTTTTCAATGAAACATTGTGAATATGAGTGGCCAAATTTCTCACAGTTAAAACACTGATTTTCTGATGCATATTGCTGAAATTGAGGTGAGTTATTATGCTGAAAATGATTAGAGGACTGAAATTTTTTGGTTTTTGGAAGAGGTGCATTTCTTTTGACAAACTGATTTTTGTTATAATTGTTCCTCTTTGCAAAAGCATTCCAACCAGAATTTTTGAAAGCTTTTGGACTTTTCGAATGTAAGGTTTTGTTGTAAAATTGTGGATTTTTGAAAGCAACCTCATTATTCAAAATGTATCCCAGACCTGACCTATTTGATGTAGGTTCGGTTTTTTATGATGGCTCAATTTCACTAGTGTAAAATTCATCAAGTTCCTCCTCATGTGTGGGAGCATATCCAAGACCAGGTTTGTTGGAATTGGATTTAGTTTTTGATGAAGAAGCCACAAATTTCATAGAGGAATCATTAAAAACTACACTTTCCTTAGTTACATAACCTAAACCAGATTTTTCAAACAATGGTCTTTGACTTGCAAGTAATTTGTCCAAGTTACTAGAACTTTGAGCAAATTTTGCTAAATCACTATTCAGCCTTTTAATCATTTCATTTAATCTTTCGTTTTCAGCAATAAGCTCTTGAGAAGGATCCACAATGTGCTTTCCTTTTAATTTTTCAAGTTCAGATTTTAGAAATCTGTTTTCTTTAATAATATCCAAGGCATATTCAGTTTCCTTCACCTTTTCTCTCAAAAAATCATTTTTAGCTTTTAACATTTCCTTTTCAGATTTGCATTTATTGTACTTATCCAATAGTTTTGAGGAATTTAGTGTAAGATCATCAATTATAGCATGTAAATCATCTATGGACAAGTCATAATAATTTACCTCATCAAGTTGATCATTACCAGTCATGAAGTAGATTTTATCTTCTCCTTCAGAGTCTTCTTCCTCATTCGAGTCATTCTTAAGATCCTCCCAAAATGCCATGAGCACTCTCTTCTTTTCTTTCTTCCCTTTGTCCTCCTTCTTGAGCTTCGGACAGTTGAACTTAAACTGTCCAGCCTCCTTGCAATGATGACAAGTCACCTTGCTCAAGCCCTTCTTGTATTCCTTTGAGTTTGAACCCTTGTACTTGTCTTTGTTCTTCATTATCCTTCTAAGTCTCCTAACAAAAAACATAAGTTCATCATCTCAAATACCATCACTAGACTCGCTCTCTTTTGATTCTATTTTTGACTTGAGGGCTATTCCTTTTTTCTTTGAGTCCGGGTTTGTGTGTGTGGCTTCATAGGCAAGGAGTTTTCCTCTCAGCTCATCATAGGTTATAGGGCTTAAGTTATTACTCTCGGCTAGGACAGTGGCAGTTGTTTCCCATTCCTTTGTGAGGCTTCTAAGGAGTTTTCTCACTAGAGTTTGTTTTGAGTAGGTTGTACCCATAGCATCAAGGTTGTTGATTATGATTGAGAATCTCTCAAACACTTCATTAATACTTTCTCCATCCTTCATATTAAACATCTCGTACTCTTTTCGTAGCATATCAATCCTCGTTTCTTTGACCTGTTTAGTGCCTTCATGTGTAACCTGAAGTTTCTCCCAGATTTCTTTAGCTGTCTTACATCTAGACACCTTTCGGTACTCTTCAAAGTTGATAGCACAGTGAAGAAGGTTGATGGCTTTAGCATTCAACTCCATTTTCTTCTTGTCGTCATCGTTCCATTCAGTTTTTTCTTTTGGAGTCACCACTCCATCAGCACTTGTTTTTGTTGGAATCTTGGAGCTGCTCACAATAATCTTCCATATGTTGTAATCAATGGATTGAATGAAGATCCTCATCCTCTCTTTCCAGTAGGCATAGTTCTTCCCGTAGAAGAAGGGAGGCCTATTGTTTGACTGGCCTTCAGTTAGAGTATATGCAACTGTGGTTGTTCCCAAGTTGTTCGCCATTGGACCTTTGCTCCAAGCGGTGAAGCTTGATTCTTGAGACCTTAGCTCTGATACCAATTAAAGATTGTAGAAGGTTTAGAGAAGGGGGTTAAATCGATGACCTTCTTTTACGTTAATGAAATAACCCTTTTGAAACACACTTTCAGTCTGAATCTGTTTGAACTCAGCAGCGAAAAATTTATGAGACAATTTCATTTTGTCTCATGAATATCAGAAAATAGAACAGAGAAGGGAAGAGAGAAGCTGACACCATCATGTATCCTGGTTCAGTTGTCTTGTGCAATGCAACCTACATCTAGTCTCCACCACAACAGTGGTAGAATTTTCACTATAGTTAAAGTATTACATACACCAATTCCACAGGATTGACACAATCATTTTCTTATAAAGTTCTAACCTAACTTGACTTGGCTATGCTAGTACCTAACTCTTCACTCTTAGTACTCACCCAACTAAGAAAGGGGTACCTCACTGGTACAAGATATAAGACACAATACCAACCTAAAGAAATCTGAAATCACTCTAGACTTTTCACTCAAGTGTATCACTCTGCCTCTTTCCACTCTTAGGCTTTTACTTGAGCTCTCTCATTCTGCCTTTTACCTCAAGAAATTATAGAAAGATAAACATTAAAAAGAAAATTATAATTTGTAAAACATGAAGGAGATTAATGCTTCAACAGCCTCTTTGCTATATAATAAATCAGATTTGCTTGCCTCTGATTTAGTTCCTCATTCTGATGGAATGCTCCTTTGACTAGGAAGTACTGTCCAAGTTGATGAACTTCTTCAGAGAACTCTTCTCAGAACATAAACCTCAAAAACACTGGTTATCTCTCCTTTGTTTCTGAAGGATGAAAATCTTCTTTTGTATCTCCTTGCATGATGTTGAGTTGCTCTCTCTTAGGTCAACTCCTCGAGCCGTGAGCTTCACCAAATTATATTTTCACTTTCTTCCAATAATCCTCAAATTAGGAACTTTGGTTCTGACCTTCTTTCTTGACCAAAAGCCTCAGGACAACAAAGAAAAATATTTTCAACGGTAAACTCAGATCTGAATCCTTGAAATACTACTTGGTCCCTAAGACACAAATTTGACCATAGATTTACAGCAGAGCTTAACAGAGATCACTTTCTTCATTTTGTCCCAATTTGGAGTGGCAGGGAGTTGGAAAAGAGGAGAAGAAAGCAATATGCATGCAAGAGGAAATTAATCACTTTTGGCTTCTGACTTAGCTTAATATGGTTTGATGTGGGTGATTAGACCTTAATCTTTTTGCTTAACCCTTCTCTTTCTTTCTTCTTTTGTGAATACTTAGGAACGAATTTCTCTCTCTTTCTTCTCTGAGTTCTGACCGAAGAGAAAAAGTGAACGTTGCTTTGGAGGCAACACTTTGGAAAGAACAGCTTGAGAGGAATGCCTTGGGCTTGGATCATATTTACTTACCATTCAGCCCATGTGATTTCTTTGTTATTTGCAATTAGGCTTTGTTTGAAATTGTTGCCCACTAAGATAGATTTAGCTTGTTCCATATTGGGCTGCTGCAACAATGAATTTTGGCCTGCAACACTTAATCAAAATTAATCAATATTGATGGGTTAATTAGCCCAATAAAAATAATATTTGTCATCATCAAATTAATTTAATTAATTTCTTAACTCAACAGAAACTCATATAGTTATACACATGTAGAAAACACATGTTGCATAATCATTCATTGTCCGGTGACTCTAACATGCTTGTTTCACATATGATTTAACAGATGGGGTCAGACTTGTGGGAGACAAAAGCTGAAAGGCTATTAGGAGGTGATCAGAAGTTGCAGTGAATTAATTAAAAAAGACTGCAGTGGATTAGTAATTAGTTAAATGATTTATTTAATGGTATAAACAGCATAATAAATTCATTGTTTTTATTGCGGGTCGTAGGTCGAAATTGGGTTTTGGACTATGGGTGTATATTATGCTTTTAGTTTTATTTTGTTGGGTTAAGTTTATTGTGATTCATTTGTTTTTGTTGCATTGTACTACTTGGGCAGAAAATGTATGGGATTTTTGATGGATTATTGAGAGACATGTCCTAAGATGAAATAAGTCTTTGTTTGTCTGATCAGGAGATTATGAGTCCAATAAAATAAGCTAGGATATAAAGAGCCGTAGTAACATGACAAAAAAAATGATTGTGGCTACAATATCAAAACAAAATAGATATAACTAAGTAAATTAGAACACTAAAATAATCATTTAGATAACAACATATAAGTTAAATAATCATTTAAACAATAGCATGCTAATAAAGCAACGTTACAAAATTAAAATTAAATACAATTTTAAAATTAATTCATGAAAAAAAAAAGTAAGAAGCCACTGATAAAAATAGTGGTGAAATCGTATACAGACAACATAGTACTGTGTTTTTTAATATAATTTATTCTTTGATTTTGTGGTAAAATTAAAGCTTAAGTACGGTTTTGGTCCCTAAGGTTTTGGTCAAAAAAATTTTTCGTCCTCAATCTTTTCTTACATACAAAATGGTCCCTAAAGTTTAGTCTTGGTTTTAAAATCGTCCATAAAGTTTGACTTAGTTTTAAATTTTTGGCGGCAGAAGCGGAGACAGAGGTGGATTGTGGACAGCTGCTTGTTCTTCTTCCCTTCTCCCTTGGCAGAAGCAAAAACATGCTTCTTCTCCTAATTTTTTTATTATTTTATTAACTTTTTATTATGGATAATTTGGTCCCAAATCTTAAAATTTAAGTAAAAAGAACAATTTTGTATACCAAAAAAAGTTGGAATCAGAAAACATTTTCGACCTATATCTTAGGGAACAAAATTATACTTAACCCTAAAATTAATCGCACGATAGGAAAGAAGAAATGTACAACAAAGATATAAAATTTAATTTCCTCCACATATATGAAACAACTCTCACTTCAGTAGGGTTTAGTAAATAAAGGGTGGAAGGATATTGATAATTGTGTAGGATTTAGGGTTAAGGAGGTAGGAGATATGGTGATTAAGGTATAGTATATTTTATGATTTAGGGTTTGGTATCTTAGGAGTTAGGGTTTAAGGTTTGTTTATGTGGTAAATATAAGATAGGGTTTAGGATCTAGGGTTTATAGTTTAGGATTTGTAGTTTAGGGTGTAGGATTTTAGTGTTTAGAGTTTAAGATTTATGATTTTAGGGTTAGGAGTTAAGGTTTAGGATTTAGGATTTTTGTTTAGGGTGTAGGAATTGGAATTTAGGGTATAGAGTATAGAGTTTATGTTATAGAGTTTTATGGTGTATGATTTTACCATTTAGGATTTAGATATTTATAAAGCTATTCTAATTGAGAATTTAATAATGGTGAAAATACACGTACAATTATGTTAATAGAAATTGATTGTGGATAAGGGTTACACAATTATTATTAATTTTATTTTTTTGAAATCAGTTCTGGTGTTTTTTTGTTAATTAATTAAATAATTATTATGTAATCTATAAAACACGTAATATGTAGGTGAAATGTTTGATATTAAATAATAATAATACCAATAATAATAATAATAATAACAATAATAATAATATAAATTAATAGCGGGTATAGTAATTGTTAATTTACCAATAATGACGAACAACGAACATATGTTATTCCTATATTTTTGTATGTCCACTCCATGATCCAAATTTTCAACCTCTTCCACTTTGGGCCTAACTCATATTGGTAATAACATATATAAAATTTGGTCCACAAAACAGAAAATGTAAGACCCGGTTAATTAACGGCTAATTAACCCATAAAATGAGAATTTATTCTAGAAAGCCAAAAATGTTATTTTTATGGCTTAATGTGATAGAGGAGTTTGAGACGAGAATTTCGGTACCAATTTTATAGAAATCGGACCAAGATTGGACCGAACGGGCCAAACCGGTCCAACCGGACCCAAAGTGGGCCCTTGGCCCAACTAAACTAAACCAAAATCCTAATTTTCAGCACTCTCTCTCCTCACAACACACTAAACACGCTGAAAATGGAGGCCATGGAGGGAAGAACACTCTCAAGTTCTCTCCCTTGGTTGATCTTCAAACCACCATAACTTTTGATCTAGAGCTCCGATTGCCGCTCCGTTTGCGGTCACGCGTTCACCGCGGAGAGCTCTACAAAACCCATACAATTAATCTTGAGGTAAGCCACGTTTTACTGTTCGAAATTCCAGCCCTTGATTTCGAGTTTCATGAGCAAAAATGTTGAGATTTTGGGTTCTTTGATGTTATAGGACCCAACTCTCTTGAAGGAGAAGGTTAATCTTGTCTCCTTGGACCTTGGGTGTGGTAAGATTCTCAACCCTAGTGTAAATTATTGTTCTATGATGTTTGGGTATTGAGATGTTGTGTTATGGATATGATGATTGTGGCTTAGGTTGTGTATATGTGAATATTGGAGCTTGATTGGTGATTTTGGAAAGCTTGAAAGAGGGTTTTGTGTGATAAAATCTGTTCTTGACGGTGTTGATACCTTGAGAGCTTGTGGACAAGTGGTTTGGAAGTGCTCCGGTTGAGCTTGGGAAACCGGCTAAGGTATGGTTTCGGTTTCCCGTATCTAATATGTAATGTGGTAGAAAATACTTAGGCTAGAGGCCCTAAGATAGGCATTGAATTGTTGGTGTTGTTGAATGGTTGAGATATATGATGTGTTCATATATGTGATTATGAATATTGATGCCTTGATTGTGTGATATATGAGAAATGCATGTTGTGATATATGCTTGATGGATGATTGAGGTTGAGTTGATGGGTGGTATCATGTTGATGGTGAGTATGATGTTGATCATGTATAATGATGGTTGATTTGGAAATTGATACTATTGGAAATTATGGTTTTTGGGCATACTTTGACGGGACATAACTTGGACTACGGATCTCTGATTTGTGCCAAATCTGTTTAGAAATGAAATTGGATCCGGGATGTCCATGCCGTTCGAAGAACGGATGAAAAATGATTTAAAATGAGAGAGTTATGATCGTCGGAAGATTGGGGGTTGAATCTGTGAATTCTGCAGCTTTTAACTTAGAAAATTTTTAGCAGAATGACCCTTCGCGCGTAGGCGCACTTGGTGCGTACGCGCCATTCTTCGAGAAAGCATCATCCACGCGTGCGCGTGGTGTGCGCGGGCGCGTCGATGCGCTGCATCGAATGCCCAGCCATTTTCCAGAGAGTTGTGCCAGAGTTGTGCCAGTTTTGTGCCTGGGGCGCAAGAGTACCCACGCGTACGGGTGGCTGACGCTTGCGCGCCGTTTGGCTAATTTTCAACCCGCGCGTTCGCGCGTATGACGCTTGCGCGTCGATGAGTTTTAAGGCCATCCACGCGTGCGCGTGGAGTGCGCGTACGCGTGGCCCTGTTTTCATCCCAAAGTTGATTTTTGAGTTTTAAAAGCCAAATTTCATACTTCTAAGCCTCCAATCTCACCACTTATGTCTTAAATCATTATGATATGCCTAGCATGAGAAAAAGGGCTAGTGAATGTGGTAACTTGCGAGTGAAGCAAGGGAAAAGATGAATGATCATTGAGGATCAAAGATGATTATGTGAGATGCAGAGAATGGCGGTAGAAGTGCTTGTTATGCCATGGGCCGAAGGGCCATAATTGTTAATGCATTGGCTGGTTATGGATTTAACTGTGAGCCGGATGGCTAGATTATTGCCGTGTTACGGCGGAGCCATGTTTATGGCCAAGTATAAATGCATATATGCTGTTGATTGAATTGTGAATGTTTACACTTCCACCATTGGAGATGAGGGTTTCCCTGGGTAGTAGCAATGGCTAGCCACAATGTGCTCCAGGTTGAGACTCGAAGCTCTGTTAACCCAATGTCGTAAGTGTGGCCGGGCACTGTGAAAGGCCCGGATGAGCTCGCCCCCATAAATATTCACCAGTGATGGTGATGGATAAATATTCACCAGTGAGGGTGATGGATATAGATCATGATTATGATCAAGTTTATGATGAGTATAACTTGAGTTGGGGATGCACGACAGAAGGACAATCCAATGGTTAGCTACCAGGACTTGTCGAGTTGGCTCTATAACCGACAGATGATATCATCAGCCACTAGGGACAGGCATGCATCATAAGCATACTACATGAATTGTTTGAGATTGCTATTTGACTGCATATTACTTGCTAATTGCCTAAATGCCTTATCTGTTCCTATTTGTAAATCTCTTGTCTGATATAACTGTGTTTGCTATATTATACTCCTGCTGGTGGTTGGGAGGTCTGAAGGAATTGGAAAGGGAAGTATTAGTTAGACTGAAGGATCTTTAGTCAGTTGCCACTTACGGTTTAGCTTGTTTATAAGCTTTGATATTATCTGGAGGAAGTTCTAGGATTGCCTTCGGCTTTCCTCTATTATTATGTATTATATATGTGGAAGCTGTTACCATGCTGGGGACCTCTGGTTCTCACCCATGCGGATTTTGTGGTTTTCAGATGCAGGACGCGAGGCTTCTCGTTGAGGCATGCTGGAGACTTCTGGATTAGCGAAGATCCTTATTTTCGGGACTCTGTTTTGGGTTATATATCTTGTTTAGATACTTTTATCTCCATTAAATAATACAAACTGTGATGACTCCTCTTATAGGAGGTTTTGGAGAATAGGTTTCTGTATTTGTGTCCCTTTGGTAGCGTTTGTTTTGAGGTACTGAGACAGAGACTGAGAGACTGAGACTCAGTATCGTGTTTGTTAGTTCAGAGACTGGTACTAAAATTTCTGTCTCTGTCTCTAAAATTTCAGTATTTCAGTACCTCCAAAAAGTAGAGACACAGGGGACTAAAATTTTTAGAGATGGAGACTGAAACTTTAATAACATTTTATACCTAAAATACTTTCATTTCAATTAATTAATTCCAATTTTACCCTTTGTGCAAATTAAATTAGAGTTTTATTCTTGTTTCAATTCATGTCTCCCATTTTGCACCAAACAGAATACTGAAATTTATTTCAATCCCTGTCTCTTAGTCTCTGTCTCTCAGTCTCAGTCTTTCCGTCTCTGTCTCTCCACCAAACGCTACCTTTGGGTTTCCTTTGGGGTTTCCTTATTTTATTACATGTATATATTGCTATGCTCGGACCGGTTATCTTCGCAGCCGGATTTTGAGTCTTGATATTCCTGTTTTTGATACTCCTTTATATATATTATCTCACGTTGGTTTATCCTTGTTCGTTACGTTATCGATCGGAGTGTTGCGCGTTCGAGTTACGATTTTTGTTTACCCCTTTTTCTACAAAGGCTCCTAGTTATAACCAATTATTCATACTACTATACGTACTAAATTTTTGTTTTAGATGTTGTAATACCTTGCCATCTCTGAATTATGACTTAAGCATAAGACTTTGTATGGTAGGGTGTTACAGAAAACTCAACCACTAATTACAGGCTCATTATATTAACATAATCATAATTTAATTATTTTTACTTACATAGAATAATGACTCTACTTTAGAACTTGCCAAAATGTTCTAGAGGATATTAACCACTGCTTTAGGACTTGCCAAAAAACTCGTCAGATTTAGATTAGCTTAAATTTGGGAATGACCGCTGAGGACTCTAGTTTGGAATTTGTGTCTTGGATTCGTTCTAACCTCAACAAAAATGAGTTTCTTTTTGCAGCGGCCTTTTGGTGGATTTGGAGGGATAGGAATAATGACATCTTCCACCAAGATGATCCATGGAGTAAGGAGAAAATTGTTCACTTAGTTAAACATGCTGCTCGAGATTTCTCTAATGTTGTTATCAACCAAAAACATATTATTCCTTCTTCTTTGAAATATAACTGGGAACCACCTCCAATGAATGTCTGTAAAGTGAACTGCGATGCAAGCGTTTTTGAAAATGAGCAATTAGCTGGCTTTGGATGTATTATTAGAGACAGCATGGGAATTTGGATAAAAGGTTGTTCTGCCAGTATACCTCTCTCTAGTGTTCTTTGTTGTGAGTTTCATGCTATTTGGGGAGGGCTTGTTATGGCTTGGGATTGCGAGTGCAAAGAGATCATATGTGAAACTGATAATCTTGATGGGTTTCTTCTTGTTTCGCGAGGCACAACTAGCATGATTAGGAATGACTCTGGTCTGCTTGACAAAATCAAAGATATGCTACAGCGCAATTGGACAGCTACTTTAGTGCTCATCCAGCGAACATCAAACAAAGCGACTGATTTAATGGCTAAGACTGCTGTTTTAAACAAGCAGATGTATCTAGAGTGGTTACTGCCTCCTAATAATTTAGACATTATTATTAGAGAGAAGTACTACTCTTTTTCTTAAGTCTTTTTTCTTTGTGTTATTTTCAGTCACAAAAAAAAAAAAATAATAACTCTACTAATTATCACTACTCACTAACTCATTTGTTTCATTCCGGTAACAAACACAGAGTTTGTCATTTTTTAATGAAATCATACATCACATTCTGTCATTTATAATTAGAAGATTGTGCCACCATAACAATCTTATCTCTTTACACGTGTCTTCTACATATATAGAAGGAATACCATAGTATTGCCCCTTATTTATATTTATATCATTATTACATTAGAGATGTGTGGATAAACAGCATATTCCTTGATGTGTAAATAACTAAATATCGCATCTAATGGGACTTGGGAGGCATGATGGTTGGCGAAATTTGTGAAAGTGAGAACAAAGCTCAAAGCTGGCAGCGGGAGGACCGGAAAATGGAGATAGACTAGAGGACTAAAGAGTAAATTTGGCTTATCTACGTAATCAATAAATGGATTATCTTTGTCTTGTTACTGTATTTATTATTTCAGTCAAAGAATCGCAATCCTAAGAAACATAAAGCCATAAAAAGAACACATGATGAGTCGGCGCCATCCAAGAAGAAAGCTGCACTTTGCATTGTACTTGTACTGCCTACTTAAGGAAACCGAACCTTCTGGAAGCCGAGGAAGCATTCTGATCTGGTAGCACACGCCACTTCAGACATTCGTGTATGTCAACTTTTTCATCATCATCATATAACAATTAAAAGGAGGCCCTGTTTCCGAATACCGAATAATATTTACTATTACTCCTACGCGATTTGTATTCATCACATTCATTGCCCTGTGATAATGATGACGTGGTTCTACTCCGCCTCTGCCGCCGCCACTCTCCTCCTCTTCTTCAGCCCCTCACTTGTCGATCTGGATCATCACAGACCCCCTCAACTCCCAGGTCCCTAAAATGGATTTTCTCTTCCTCCTCTTCCACTTCCACATTCACTACTTCATTTATTACAGTTTAGTTGATTCTCTCGCTATTCAAATGGTCCTAGGGTTCTCACAAAAAAAAAAGGTCCTAGGGTTTCTCGCAATCTTGCCCCTTTTCAAATTCCGTTAAAAAATACAAATCCCAGGTTCGATAGTACTAATGTCGAGGGTTATAAACCACACATTCAAGACAATTTCATTTTCTTTGACTTCAGGCTGTTTTTATTTGGCAAAAAAAAAAAAAAACAAGAAATTGTTGTTGTTATTGTTGGTGGGATGTGGGATTATGGTGATATAGTACAACCTGTTCGAATCAGATGCTAACTCCACGATGAATTCCTAGAATTCAGTCAATTCACTATTCAATTCTAAGCGAATAGCTTATAGGGCCTGGGCGTGTTTCAAGGTGTTTCTCTTTGCTTTCTGTCTCGTAGGGAAGTGAAGTTTCAGGTTAGTTATGCGGCGAGTCTTGGGTATGATCTGTGTTGTTTTTGTGTGATTGGTGCCTCAGTATGTTTCTGTGGTCTGATTGTTCAAGGATTTTGGGAGCTGATGATGGTAGCTAGCTATCAAAATTCAAAAGCTTTGTGTTTTGTTTATTTTGACCTTTTTCCCTTCTTGGGGCTTGACATGATCAATGCCTGTTCTGTTGTTACATTCCATAAGCAGAAACAGAACATGTTTGAAACATAGTCACTTCTGCTTTATGTTATTATTTTTATTTTATTTTTCTTTTTTCTTTCTTGAAAGAAAAGAATCAGGGTGAAAGCTGGCTTTTGTCCTCTGGGGAAGAAGAGATGGGTATTCCACTCCAAAATCAAAAGGCACAACTCGCAAATATACTGAATATTAGAACCAAATTGCTTTTTATATTATTAGTTATTTTGTTCTTATACTTTCCGTTCCTATGTTGTTAAGAATCTAAAGACACTACAAATGCAGGAGTTAGCATTGAAAGGCCGGTGTTAGAGGTCACCCCTGCCCCCCTTTCCGTTCATTCAGCTACTTATGGTGATGATGTACAAAACACTTTACGATGTGCCCGTGTTGCCATTTATGGCATCTCAAGATTGAATCTTCTGAGCTATGCTAGTTCATTCCACATTTCTGTGGCTCCCTCAGCCGCAATCCCAGAGAGGCTACATAGCCAAGTTCAGGTTTGTCTGCATAGGTGAGTGTATAGCTTTGATCAATGTACATGGTGATAGTATATTTATATTTATTTGCTATCATCGCATTCCACATCATTGGTGCATCTCCTGGATTCAACTTATTGCAAAATTCTATGAAGATTGCTTTTTCTTATTAATAAAGTATGTACAGGGACAA